>NC_056725.1:827575047-827582547 GCF_019279795.1 Protopterus annectens
CTGACATTTCTCAAGTGTATGAGCATACCCAGTGTGTCCTTCTATAGTACATGTGGGGCTCCATTCCAGGGCTTGTTGTACTCCAGTCCAGTTTGTTTTGTGCTACTTGGTACAGGATATCTAGAGATAGCCTATCAAAATGGGGAGACAATGGGCCATACAGTGATTGTGACAATTTATCTCAGTAATGTATGGGTTGCTAGGGTTACAGGTCTTGTTTTAGCAGACATCTGTCATATATGCCATTTGACACTGTCATGTTTTGTTTCAGTACCTTGTGACATACCTTCTCAGATCATCACAGTGATTTACCAGAGGAATAGAGGATGGATGATGCACACACCAGGTTTATGGGCCAAATGCTATGCATGCTTGCACAATCCAGCCGTTGAGAAGTATGCCTACAAGCAATTAACTGCTGGTGCTGTGGAAATGGTCCAGCACCTTGGTGATATATTACAATGGTGGAATCTTTGTGCATTTATTTTCTGGCCTGGTCTGATTTCCAGTCCACAGTTGGGTAATATAAATCAGACAGGATCAGGGTGACAGGCAGACTGCAGATAGATTTGTAGGGTATAAGATATGTTAGGGTGTGTGTCCTGGGTCAGATATGTTTGCCTATAGCTACCAGTACTTTGCATTGGGTTCTCCTCAATGGTTGACTGCACTTGGAGGGTCTTGTGTGTGTCAAACTGTTTGACCAGCCTGGAGGTGTGTGCTTGTCACACATATATATATATGGCCCACCTCATTTTGCTTGGATGGCCACATGTTGGGGTCAGGATGTTGCATAGGATGAGTGATCAGGTAAGTGTGTGTTACTCCCCATGGCTGTGGCCCAGGGTTCTGTGGGTGCAGACATGCCACCATCTTCCAGGGTTAGGACTGCCTGCAGTGAATACATTCCTATGTTTAAACTCCTAGCCCTGCCTGTCGACTGTACAGCATATCACAGAATGTCCACATCAATGACTCAAATATCTTGTCGGTTACCCAAACAAGTGTGGTTTTCAAGCAAAAGTGTTTTGCAAGTCACTCAGGGTTGAAGTCAGATATTACTGACAGTTGACATTGCAGTTTCAGGCTTCGTACCCATCAGTCATTCCATGCTAATACAAATCATTCCATCAACGTTATAACATTATTAGAGCGGTATTTCACAGGTGTCATTCTCTTTGGACCTTCATCACTCCATCATTCATGGCTTTGTCCAGATTTCTGGCTCCCTGAATCTGGCAGGTTTGCTCCTAGACGTTATCAGCATGGCCTTTCTTTGCATTTTGTGAACTGTGTTATGTTGGTGTTATGGACCCCATGACACTCCCTAACAGAACACTGTGGGTGAGGGACAGGCATTTGCCAGAGGCCTGTAGGCCAGGTGTGACAGATGCAGGCCATTTGTAGCAAGGCAGTGAATTCTGATGATCATATGTTCCCAGGCTGCTGGCAGGAGACACCCCTGGGATGGCACAGTATGTTGACTGTGGGTGTTACTGACAATTGCTTTCTGTTACTATTGCGCCATCACACTGGGTGACAGCTGGATGCTGCTTAAGGCTAGGAACATGTTACTGCATTTCTATGGGACTGGGGGTGGTGACACAACTGTACACAATACATATCTGCACAAACTGTGCTGATATATGCTTAACATTTTGGTCCCATTTAGCATAGTGGTATGCCCTATCTTTCAGACTACAGCCATAACAGTATTGACCACAGGTCAAATTGTTCTGCCATAGACATTTGTAGTTTCATACTTCTTACCTTTCAAAACCATACTGCCACTGCCAGACCTGATGTGATATCACTGTGTAAAAGTCTGTGGGTGGGGGTTTCCTGGTGGTGGGTATGAGACCCCCACTTTGACATCCATGCATGTGACCTATGACACCCCAGTTATTTCGCTCACCACATATACTGCACTGGTATTTGTCAACTAGGGTGGTACTGCATGGTGTGGGTAGGGCAGTACAGGGGAAACACTTCCTGCTGTCCCACAGAGTCATCAGTTGTCTGCTGCTATCCCAGTTAGCTTCCCATTCCTTGCATGCTTGATCAATACCATAGATATGCAATCAGAAAAAAAATTCCAGTCCATTCATTTATTTTGTTACGGAGACTGGCTTACCTTGTGCCTGCGGCTGTTGTGAGGATGGTGCTTGAGGGCTGACTATGTCGGATGCATGCAATACACTGCCTATACATGGTTAGGTATAGGTGGTGTGATGTTTGGCATCCATTTTACTGTGTGTGCAAGTCAGAGAGAGAGAAAGAGAGAGAGAGATCAGTCCCTGGGGCCCTACAGTGTCAGCGTATGTGCTATGCATTGCCTCTTTGCCAAGGCCAGGGCATACTGGGTATACCTCTGTCTGCCTACAGGGGCAGGCTCAGGATGTTCCTCCTCTGAGTCAATCTGGGACTGTGGAGGCCTTGGCAATGGTGGGGGTGTGTGTGTGTGGCATTTCCCCATTTTGTTTCTGCTGCAGCTGTTACTGCAGGATCATATGGTGTAGCATGGCACATACTATGAACATGTGTGCACATGTGGCTGGAGAGTACTGCAAGGCTCCACTGGATATGTCAAGGCAGTGGAACTGTGACTTGAGCATCCCAAACACATGCTCTATAATGATCCTGGTTTGTGCATGTGCCTCATTATGGCATTCTTGTGTGGGTGTGTGCATTTCTGATGGGTGTCATCAGCCACGGCTCCAGTGCATAGTCAGCATCCACCACCAGCTGGCCATATGGGATGTCCTCACTGGCAAACATCCGGTACAGCTGTAACGAATGCTAGATGTGGCAGTTATGATAGCTTCCATGGCTGCCAGCACACACATTCATGATAATGGTCTGGGCATCGCACATGACCTGGCAGTTGATGGAGGGGAAGCCCTTGGTGTTTATGTAGACCCTACCTCGTTCACCAGGTGGTGCTTTGATGTGGATGTGCATGCAGTCTATGGCACCCAGTACCTCTGGGTAGTCTGCTACATGGTGGAAGAGATGGCATATTGCTAGTCCACTCCTCTCAGGTGCTGGGGAAGTAAGTGTGCTCAGCGGCATGTGTTCGCATGGCATCCAGGAACTGGTGGAGTATCCTGGATGCAGATGTCTGTGAGACCCCCATGATATCCCCAGTTGGTCTTTGGAAAGTACCTGTAGCTAGTATTCTTAAGGCTACACATACCTTGTTATCCACTGGGATGGGTTCCCCTCTGTTGGTTCTGGCTCTGAGGTGAGGCTGGCACAGCTCAAAAAGTTGCTGGAGTATGTCCCTGCCCACCTTGTGTCGCTCTACTATCTCCAGGTCATGTAGCCCCTGGTAGGTTACCCTCGGTCTGAACACTCTTCTTCTTAGTCTGAGTTGGTTGTCAGCATTTTCCTCCTCACCACCCTCAGTCTGTAGCACATGCTGATAGATCAGAGTAACAGCAGCCCCTAACATGTTTTGTTAGATTTGTCAGTTTAAAATTCCCCTGAATGTGTACACCAATGGTGTAGATTGTGTGGGAAAAACAGACTGAAAGGTGTTTGCATAGTTTATAGTAATGTGCTGGGCTGATGCCTGTATAATTGGCTGATTCTGATACATTCCACCTGCCAGCTATGGTAGTTCTCCTTGATTGTCTTCCTTCTGCAGTTTCCCTTTCCCATTTCCTCCCTGTTTAAGCCCTGATGCATGCCGAGTATTCCCAGTGCTCAAATGTGAACAGTTCTGCTATCTCTTGTGTTTTTTTTTTTAGACCCGGTGTGTGCCATGCACCCCTGTTTAGCTAAAGTCAACAGCTTTAAGCAGAACTGGCCCTTCCTAGATGCGAACACACTCTGCATTTCATGGAATAGGGAAATAAAACCTCAGACACACCCCCTGCCTTAGCTGTGTTTAGCTAAGGGCAAACATGGGTCACTGAGCTCCAATGTGCTTACAGCAATTATGACACAGCCCCTTTTCATGTTAGCTGTTCCTCCTGTGTACACCATGGTGCTGGAGCACCTACATGGTTAGGTGCAGTCTGACACTTAAGAAATTTGTGATTCAGTATAAATCCCCTCATTTGCATACACCACTGCCTTACTCCTGCATTACAACACTTACACAGAGCCTTTCCCCTTAGCAACCACTATTCCCTGGTATTGGTTTCATTCTGCATGCCATTGACTATAATGGCAAAATGCAATTTTCTCTCAAAATTGATTTTTCCTCTTTTTTTTAAATTTTCGGCATGAACCCATTTGTGCGCCGCTGCCCTATGCTTAAACGGCTGAAATTTTAAACTAGTTTTCATGCCAATGGCCATATATTTGGTCATTGGCATGCCTAATGAATGGAATACATGATTTATTTGAGGCTGTCATGCCTCCATTTTCTTTTTTGCAGAAATGTATTCAACTAGTAACTGAATGCATTTCTGCAGGTTACACTATTCCTGCACGGAAACCTGCCTGCTTGCTGAATCACTAATTCACCTCATTTGCATGGTTTTCACCAGCAAATGAGGTAATTAGCATAAGGCAGTGGTGTCCGTGTAGGAGTAGTGTAGGAGTGCTCATGCACATCCCGGGAGCCCTTTGCTGAATCGCTCGGTGGACATATTGCCTGAAGCAACTCCTGCACTATTGCTACACCCCATGTAGGGTTTAATGAATCCCGGGGTATAGGTACTCGGCAAAAAAACTGGGGCTCTCCTTTTTCTAAATGCATATGGATAGTTCTAGGTTTTTTGAAAATAAAAGATGGAGAGGTCCCTAAAGATGAACCTATTTGAGGATAATCAGAAATAATATCCCAATTATCAGAAATAATTTCCCTAATGTTAGTCATGTCTCTAGAAATAGGAATGGGAAAACTAAGAGATCTGTCATCATTAGAAAATTTTTCTGACTTGAAGTTGAAATCCAGTCTGTAGAATGGGTAGGAATTTAATGTATCTAGCTGAGGCTACTTCATCAAAAATACTGTCAACTAAGGGAGGAGGGTAAATTCTAAGATAGAACATGTTTTTCACTAAGGTAGACTGAGCAAAAAACTCTTTATCATGATTGATTAATCTAGACAAATGAATAAACTGTCCTCTAACCAAATTCTTTTTCTATAAAAGGGATGCTGACCCATGAAATCCAGAAAGCTAATTTTGTACGTGTCTTTTCTATATACAGTAGAAAACAAAGAACCCGAGGAAGGTAACACAATCTTAGTATTCAGAAAATGAACAAAATGCCCACAACTAGACATAACAAAATGAAGACATCCAATACTTTCTTCCATGGCAGAGACAAAAGAGTCTAAATCAGGCATACTACCCTTCCAGGCAAAAGAATATGTCATCTATGTAACACCTGTACATGCTTATGTGTTGAAAACTAGGAATGAAAGACAGGTGATCTAGTTCCCAAGAACTGAGAACTACATTTGCAAATGCTGGTGCAAGTTTTGAACCCATTGCGACTCCTTTAATTTGTCTGTAGAGTTTGTTGGTGAAAAAGAAGAAATTACTAGTAAGTACAATGTCAACTAATGTACGAATAGTACCGACTCTACTAGTGGGAAATGCTGCATGTTTTAATAGAAAAGTTCTAAGAAATGTAGAAGGTTGAAGAAGAAGAAGTAGAAAAATGTGTAAAGGTATGAAAGAACATCCCTGTTGTAGTACTTGTATATGTTCAGTTGGAAAACTTCTGTCAGTCAGGTTAAACACAGCTGTGCTCATCTGTTGTAAAATTTTAGAAATGTCGACAGTAGTGAAGTGCTGGACATCATTAGTAGTGAAGTGTTGGACATCATTAGTATTTAAACCAAGACTCAGGATTACAACGAGGCAACCAGGCCTTTGGCTGAAAAATTCAAACTGCATATATTCTTCAAACAGAAGGATTTATCCAAATAACAACAAGTCCAGTCTGTATAAAATTCACAACTCACAGTTCATTTACTTGAGTGACATAAAAACAGTAAATGCTTTCGCTAGATAGCTTCCTTAGACCTTCAAGGTTGTGAATTTTACACAGACTGGACTTGTTATTATTTGGATAAATCTTTCTGTTTGAAGAATATATGCTGTTTGAATTTTTCAGCAAAAGGCCTGGTTGCCTCGTTGTAATCCTGAGTCTTGGTTTGATTTTCTTGCTGAATTTTATCAACGAGGCATTTACCCCGTGGAGTATAGTCCATTTTGTTGTTTGCTACTACTTTTTTAATCATTAGTATTTAATTTAATATTTTTAATAAAATTGTCTTTTCCATATTTAGGTTAAAACACCTGTGTTTGGGTTTTGATCCTTTCTATCTTATAAAAATCAGTAATGCAAGCAGTTTCAAATGCCTGCATGACAGAATGTAGGGGTGGATTAAGGTATCTCTTTTTTTATAAGTATCATTCCAGTCAGTGGTTTTAAGACCTGACTCTTAAAATAATTTCAAATTGATTTTTGTTGTGAATAATTTCATCTCTAGAATGGAATCAACCACATCAAAATAGTTGCAAGGCACAAAGGAGAAACCATTTTCAAAGAAAAATACTCATGTGTGATCTCCAAATGACTGTAATTGAATACGCTAAAACCTTTGAATTTGACCAAAGTGCCATTATTGTGTGTGAAAAAAGGGGTTTGATGTGACGTTAATATCAACTTTGGCATTCAATAGTTGGGGTGTTTCTTCTTGGTTCCCTTCCCAATTTCCCTTCCTTCCCATGCTGTTTTGGAGTCTGTACTTTCTCCCTCATAATTTTGTTGATGTTGAAATTGGACTTGATTCCCCCTGGCAGTTGAACGTTGGCTCACTAACCTCTTGGACATGTGCCAGTGTGGGCGGGGGGGGACTCTAAAGGGTTAAAATTAAAATCCCTGGATTCCTGTTATAATCCCATATTGTCAATGTTGTCTATGTTGGCATCTAAGCCTGAATGATGGGGTACTAACCATCATTCTGAACATTAAGGTCAACAACATCTACATGTATGTCACCACTATTGCTGTTATCAGTCCTCTGGTTCTTAAAAGATGGGTATGGTGTATTATTGCCGTATTGTTTTTTTTGCTCTGTAAAGCCTTTTTCTTTTTCCTATTGAAAACAAACTCACAATGTTTATCAACCCTAGAGAAAACCTGATAGTATTTATGATCTTTTGTTGTAAGCAACGGGTCCTCCAAAATTCAAATTGTTCACTTCCTTAAGTAAATCTTTGATCCTGTTTGTTATTACAATTGAACATGGTTTCCATAAATTCGAAACTGCATTTGTCAAATAAAATTGTAAGTTCCTTGTAAAATGAAAGTCAACATCTGCTCCATTGGGCAGCTTAATACAGTGCAGCCCTTTTGGCACAATTTCTAATTGAATACGTTCAGTAAAGTAAACATTTTCTAACTGTAAACTTCTAAGTTTTCATAATGTTTTCTCAAATTTTGAATGATGCTGTCCAAACCATTCATATCTAAATTATCAATAATAGAACACCTAAAGGTGTAGTTTTTTCCCTAACTGGTCTGCAA
>NC_056725.1:827585047-827630047 GCF_019279795.1 Protopterus annectens
TATAAAACATTACAGGGCATAACAGATATCCTTAGCAATTATAGTGGCAATATTATAAAACATTACAGGGCATAACAGATATCCTTAGCAATTATGGTGGCAATATTATAAAACATTACAGGACATAACAGATATCCTTAGCAATTATGGTGGCAATATTATAAAACATTACAGGACATAACAGATATCCTTAGCAATTATGGTGGCAATATTATAAAACATTACAGGACATAACAGAAATCCTTAGCAATTACGGTGATAATATTATAAAACATTACAGGCATAACAGATATTCTTAGCAATCACAGTGACAGTATTATAAAACATTACAGGCCATAACAGATATCCTTAGCTTTTTGACAATTTGTGTCCCATTAACCAGAATCATTTTGAGAGGGGAAGAAACTAGGGTAAATGACTGTAGATTCAAGATGTCACAAGAAAAACATGCAAATGCTACACAGTTACTGGAAGTTAGGACTGAATTATATACAATGGAGTTTGAGGGAAAAAGTCTTAGTAGAGCACAGATATGGTGATGCCCTCAAATTGTTAGGCGGCTACAGAGCTGTGTCAGATTTGCTTGGCTGCATGGGCAGTGCCCCCTTTTGATACCCCTAGACCAGAGCTGAGGAGCAAAAAACAAAATAGAATTGAAGAAATAAAAGTAATTTCAGGATCAGCAAAGAGCTATTGCACAAATAGTTCTTTATGGCAACACTACTACGATCACCATATGCTGATCTGTGTCAAAGAGCTATGGTGGCTCCTTGACAGTTTCTTATACATATAAATGATTATAGCTACTGATCTACTGATTCAGGAGACAATCAGGTTTGGTAAAGCTCTATCAAATGTACCATAAATAATCGCTCTTTGCAACACTTTTAAAATATCTTTGGCTAAACTACAACAAAGAGCTGTAATAGCTCCTTGCTAAATATGCTCATCATGCTGATCACTGCTGCAGTAGCCTTAGCTATATGGGTTATATCCTGCCAGCTTCCAAAGCTTCAGGGCACCTTTCACACACCCATATTGTCAGGCAGCTTGAGCTGAGCTGACTGGAAGATAAGTTGGGGTGAGAACCTCTTCAGTGCTTTTCTTCTGCTAAAGAGTATACTCCTCTGAGGCTTCTGAGGATTTATACTTTCCTTTGCTGGCCAGAAAAGTTCGCTTTGGGGCAAAACCTTCCATTTTCTTAATTTTGTTGATGTTTTATAGGTTTATATGTGTTTACTAGGCTAACAACCAAAGGACCTTTTTAAGCCTAGCTTCTTCTTTTCTTCTTCTACTTTCGGCTGTTCCCGTTAGGGGTCGCCACAGCGGATCACCTGTTTCCATTTCTTCCTGTCCTCTGCATCTTGCTCTGTCACATCAACCACCTGCATGTCCTCTCTCACCACATCCATAAACCTTATCTTAGGCCTTCCTCTTTTCCTGTTACCTGGCAGCTTCATCCTTAGCATCTTTTTCCCAGTATACTCAGCATCCCTCCTCAGCACATGTCCAAACCAATGTAATCTTGCCTCTCTGGCTTTGTCTCCAAACCTTCCAACCTGGGCTGACCCTCTAATATACTTATTCCTAATCCTGTCCACCCTCGTCAAACCCAGTGCAAATCTTAACATCTTTAATTCTGCAACATCAAGCTCTGACTCCTGCCTTTTTGTCAATGCCACTGTCTCCAACCCATATAACATAGCTGGTCTCACTACCCTCTTGTAGACCTTCCCTTTCACTCTTACTGGTACTCATCTGTCACAAATCACTCCTGACACTCTTCTCAACCCACTCCATCCCACCTGTACTCTCTTCTTCACCTCTCTTCCACAGTCACTATTACTCTGAACTGTTGATCCCAAGTATTTAAACTCGTCCACCTTCACCACCTCTACTCCCTGTCCTCTGTCCTCCCTCTCATTCACACACATATATTCTGTCTTAGTCCTGCTGACCTTCATTCCTCTTCTCTCTAGAGCATATCTCCACCTCTCCAGGGTCTCCTCCACCTGTTCCCTACTCTCAATACAGATCACAATGTCATCTACAAACATCATAGTCCACTGGGACTCCTGTCTGATCTCGTCTGTCAACCTGTCCATCACCATTGCAAATAAGAAAGGGCTCAGAGCTGATCCTTGATGTAATCCCACCTCCACCTTAAACACATCCGTCACTCCCACTGCAGACCTCATTGCTGTCACACTACCCTCATACATATCCTGTACCACTCTTACATACTTTTCTGACACTCCCGACTTCCTCATACAATACCACAGCTCTTCTCTAGGCACCCTGTCATATGCTTTCTCTAAATCCACAAAGACAAAATGCAACTCCTTCTGACCTTCTCTGTATTTCTCCATCAACACTCTCAGAACAAACATTGCATCTGTAGTGCTCTTTCCTGGCATGAAACCATACTGTTGATCACTAATCATTGCCTCCCTTCTTAACCTAGCTTCCACTACTCTTTCACATAACTTCATGCTGTGACTGATCAGTTTAATTCCTCTGTAGTTACTACAGCTCTACACATCACCCTTATTCTTAAAAAGCGGTACCAAAACACTTTTTCTCCATTCTTCAGGCATCCTCTCACTTTCCAAGATTTCATTAAACAATCTAGTTAAAAACTTCACTGCCATTTCACCTAGACACCTCCATGCTTCCACAGGTATGTCATCTGGACCAACAGCCTTTCCGTTCTTCATCCTCTTCATAGCTATCCTTACTTCCTCCTTGCTAATCCACTGCACTTCATGATTCACTATCCACACATCATCCAACCTTCTCTCCCTCTCATTCTCTTCATTCATCAACCCCTCAAAGTACTCTTTCCATCTGCTCAACACACTCTCCTCGCTTGTGAGTATGTTTCCCTCATTATCCTTTATCACCCTTACCTGCTGCACATCTTTACTAGCTCGGTCCCTCTGTCTAGCCACTTGGTACAGGTCCTTTTCTCCCTTCTTAGTGTCTAACCTTTTATACAATTCTTCATACGCCTTATCCTTATTCTTCATCACC
Organism: Protopterus annectens; assembly: GCF_019279795.1. NCBI lineage: Eukaryota > Metazoa > Chordata > Ceratodontiformes > Protopteridae > Protopterus > Protopterus annectens. The sequence goes on from NC_056725.1 coordinate 827,588,081, forward strand.
TATCTCTTTGCACCTGATTTCATTATACTCTTGTCTACTTTCTTTATCTCTCTGACAATCCCACTTCTTCTTCACCAACCTCTTTCTCTGTATACTCTCCTGTACTTCTTCATTCCACCACCAGGTCTCCTTGTCCTCCTTCCTCTTTCCAGATGTCACACCAAGCACCTAGCCATGCATCCTAAATCTTTGACAAGTTCTGATACCCTTGATAAGTGTAAGCATGGGCTTGGGAGAGGAACCATTTACAGGTTACCTGTGTCCATTAGAGACATAGGTGCCAAACCAGGGATGAATTTCCAGTTTCCCATCCACTTGTCCAAGTTGCACTTGAATTGGATTCACATGGATGGGGAGCCTGTTCCATAGATGGGGTAGTCTCTGGGATACATACCTATCTTGCCAGCAGGTCCTATTTATATCACAGGTAATGTTTAAGTGTTTAAAATATGTATTTCTGGTGCTGTTTGTTTTGTGGATATGCAGGAGGTCCATTAGAGTGGGGTCTGACAATGCCCTGTATGTCAGACATAGATCTCCCCTCAAAAGCTTGTTCATAGGTTCTTAGGCTCATACTAGGCTATCTGCCCGAGGGCATTTACAAGCCTATTATAGTTTTTTTAGTGCTTTACGCCATTAGTAGTATGGGGAACTATACCCATTATTTTGCTGTGCCTCTGTTGAGCAGTGACACTGAGGTAATCCCTGAAAGAGTCAGCCCTGCCAAGTTTCAAACCCAGGATGCTGTGCTCTACAATAACAGCAACATACCATTACACCATTTGAGTTGTAGGAGACAGAATACAGGGATAGGGCTTTGAGGTGGTCTGCACAGGACATTTTACTTATGCCCTGTATTCTTTTAGTGAGGAACCTCTATGCATGTTCCAATTGTCGGATATGCCTGGTTAGGTACATACGAAAAGGGGCATTGTACTCAATGATAGGTCTTATGAATGCCTAATACAGTGGTGCAATGACTTCCTTGGACTTAGATGCCATATCTCTGTTTATAAATTGTGCAACATAGAATGATTTCCTCACCACTGTAGACACGTGATGGTCAAAGGCTAGCTTACTATCTATGTGACTCATTAAGTCCCTGACTACTGGGTCAGCTCTAAGGGGCGTGTTGTCAATATGATAGTTACCAGGGATGGATGACTTCCCAAAGGATACTATTATGCATTTCTTGGCATTTAGTTTTAGTCCATGGCTCTGACACCAGTTGTTTGTTTGTGTCAGCCCCTCCTGGAGAACATTTGTGCCAGGGTGAGATTCAATGACCGCTCCTAATTTGCAATCATTTGGAAATTTAGTCAGCCAGAGACCACTGACATTGGCCTTGACTTCTGAGAAGTAAATGCCAAAAAGGAGTGGTCGAAGAACTGATCCCTGAGTGGCTCCACTTGCAACTGGCCTCGTTGTACAGGTGGACTCCCAAATTCTAACTTCCTGGGTTCTGTCTGTGAACCAGTTGGCTATCCACTGGGTGACATATGTTTTTGTACCTAACCTCTTGAGTTTGCCATCAATGCCGAGTGTGGTATTGTATCAAATGTCTTGGCCAGGTCAAGGTAGGCAGTATGAATGATTTTGCCCTCATCCATTGCTTCGGTGACCTTCTTAAAAAAGTCCTCCAGGTTGATTAGGCATGATCTGCCCTTGATGAAACCAAACTGGGTTTCATCAAGGGCAGATTTATTACTTTCCTCTTTAAGAAATTATTTTAATACTGGGAGTGTTGTGTTTTAACAGACTGCCTCAAGACAGTAACGTATTCCTTTAAATGGAGCACTTGTTTTTTTCTGTCAGTTTACAATGGTGTAAATTAACTGAAATCATTTTTTTCTATGGAAAATTTGTATTTATTTTGCTTTTGTCGGGCGCTCATAGTGTTTTAAAGTGCTTTTTACTGTATTTTTCTGTCAAAAAGTAACTTTTGTGGAGTGGTAGTGTTTACAGGTGTATGTTGCTTCTCTTCCATGGGAAAGAGGCACCATTTCGGTTTGACCATGGAAGAGACTACCGGTTCCATGGTCTGTCCTTCTTCAAGTTGCAAAAAGAAAAAAAAATAAGCAAACAGCCTTTGCCACCACAGTAAGCTAGTTATTTGCCTCAATTACAGGTGGGTGACTCTGCTGTGGCCATTTGTTGTATCTCAGACCACTCATCTCTTACCCCAGATCCCTCAGGTGTAGCACCTACAACCACTGTGGACTGGGGGGTTAATCACATCTTCTGCAGCAGTTGGTTCCACTCAGTAGGCAAAGGAGAGCCACTGTTGTCAGTCCTTGGACAAGGAACAGGGAAGGTTTTCCTATCATGTCAGAATGCTGTGCCCATCCCTGGGGAAGCAGCTGCTGCCATTAGTAACAGGTTGGCCCCATTTTCCTGTCAAAAAGAAACAGAAAATCAAGCATGTATCTACTCTTCGATTTTCTTTGGATAGGAGTAGTTTACTGGGACTGGCTCAGGGTTTAATTTGGCCGATTGATCCTTCTTGTAAAGTGATTTCTGATAAAAGAAAGAGAGATTCCTCTTTTCCTGAAGAGATTCAGGATTCCGAATCTGAACAGGAAGATGCAGATACAGATACAGTTATTTTTTCTCAGATTTCTGATTCAGACTCAGAAGAAAACTCAGTTTCTGATTCTTCCTGTGAGGATTTCGCTTTCTCTGAGACTACTGTTAGATTATGCCAGGGTTTTCTGTGGGAGAACACTAGACTTCTCAGTCCATCAGAAAATACTATGTGTTGTTACAGAAGGATTTTTTCGAGAACCTACACTCATTTCTCCTGTTCTGTATGCCTTAGAGGATGTGTGTGTGCTATTGCCTGCAACTTTCCTGACAGTCAGCCAGCTGCCTCTAAAAAGGCAGATAGGATGTATAAAGTTCCTCAATCCTTTAAATTTGTATACACTACTCTAAATGACTCAGTAGCTATAGCTTTAGCTGACCCCATTATTACTGCGAGGCACTTAGTTAATTCCAGTCCTACTCTTTCTGATAAGGATGGGATTATTATTGATAGGTACAGAGAAAAAGTATATACTTCTACAACTTTGATTTTCAGAATTTTGAATTGTCAGGCTCATATGCTAAAGTTCGTTCAGACAAATTGTGAATATATGACGAATGTTTTATCTGCAGTTTCTTCCCGTAAGGAAAAATCTGCTTTAAATAATTTAGTTTCTTCTATTGCACAGATCATGACTCATTGTTTACAGTGTGTGTGTATGGCTCTGCTCATACTTCTTCTAGGGGTATGGCCACTGTTACTATTTTGAGGTGGTTAGTTTGCATGTCTACCTTGTCAGAATCACCCAAATGATGTTGAAATGAGATTTTCAGTTCTCCCTTGGATAGAGATTTAGTGGTTGGCCCATATGCTGTAGAGGTGATCAAAAAGTGTGATGAAAGGGGCAAGCTGATCCAGGCAATGTTTTAAGATTTTTCCGCCATCCTTTCCAAAATTTCCAATTTTCTATCTCCTTATCCAATTTTGGCAAAACCAAATAAACATTCTCAACAGGATACATGTAGACAAACATATAAGAATAAATGATAAGGAGGGGGTGGTGTCCATAAAGTGAAAGTCTAAATTAGGAGACCTTGTGAATACCTCTCACCCTGACCCCTTTTTTCTTCCAGAAAGTCTGAATCTCCATTTTTCTGTTTGGCAACAGATAGTTTCAGAAAAATAGGTTTTACAAATCATTCATCATGGTTACCGATGGCAACCACCTATAACAAGATAGCCAGATTTGCAGCCAGTAATAGCTACAAATTCCATCACTCTATATCCTTGAAAATCTTAAGATGGCCTGAGCTCTCCCACATGCTTCAAATATCACAACTACAAATTGCAGATAGCATCCAGAATAGCCCCAACTCCTGTGCTGCCCTTGCATCCATACTTGCACCCTACATGCCCAATTGTGATCTCAGAAGCACACAAGAAAACCTACTTCAGGTGACCAATCCAAACAAAAATATTGGAAAAAATACTTTACAGTCATTCAATTGCAAACTGATGGAACAAACATCCATTGTCCCTTCGCTCCACTACCAAAAATGGTGAATTCAAAAAGCAACTAAAATTAATTTCCAGCATGCATGGATCGGTACTTGTCAGGAAATAACCTAATGATTTTTTTCTTCTCTCGATTAACATATCTGCCTGGTATTTCCTATCTAAACTGTCTATACATATTACTCTCTCTGCAGCTAATACCTATGCTATTAAATGCATCTTTAATGTACGATGTCATGATGTTACTATGAATTGTATATTGTGTATTAGAAAATATTTTTTATTTTAAAACATTGCTATATTTCATTGTATATAACTTAATGCTAACCAAATTTCTCAAACATATTGTTACTGCATTCTTAAAATACTGTACTTGTGCTTTGTAAATATTCCTGTTTATATTTCTCTTTCTCTGTTTTTGTACTATTAAGGATCTTACAACTTGAATTGTTAGTTTTTTTTCTTATTTTTACTAATTACTTTCCTGGAGCTTTTCTACCTGCGGTGGTGGTTCTGCGGTAGCGTTGTCGCCTCACAGTTAGACGTTGCCCGTTCGATTCTCAGTTAGAGCGTCTTCTATGTGGCGACATGTGTGAATGGGCGTTCCTTCGCTGAAGGTTGTGCGTTAGGCCCGGCAAGTCAGCACATAAAAATCTACTGCCAATCATTAGAGGACCGGAGTTCCACTGTGGCGACCCCTAACTGGGAAAAGCCGAAAGACACAAACAAACTTTCCTGGAGATTTTCTCCTCAGGTCTCCACTGAAAAAGGGCTCTCTAGGCCCAGTCTGACTAACCCAGTTAACAAATGCAAAAATAAAATAAAATAAATAAATAGTTGGAGGAAATTCCTCCATTCCAGGGAGTTATTCCTCATCGTCCAGATCAAACTCTTTTGTTTCCACCGGTTCTTCATTACATGCTGTCTCAAGGAGTGATAGAACCAGTTCCTCCTTTCCAGGTAGGGAAGGGATTTTATTCAAGGATGTTCCTAGTGACAATGAAAGAAAATTATTGTAGACCGGTTCTGGATCTTTTTTTCCTAAACTTGTTCATGATATTGCTCAAATTCAAAATGATGTCACTTCACGACCTGTTACCTCTCTTTCCTTTTTCAAGTTTACTGGCAACACCAGACTTAAAATATGTTTATTATCACATCCCTATTCATCCAGACTGTGTTTCTTAAGGCTTTGTGTGTCTGGATCACATTATCCATTCTCTGCCTAACACTTTGGGCTATCCACTGCGCCAAGAATGTTCACAAAGTGTCTATCTCCAGTTATAGCTCATTGCAGGCTACAGGGTAGTCACATTTTTCCATAGCTAGATGACTTGCTTATCATTGCAGAGTCTTTTCCAAAGTGTCAGGAATCTCTTTCATGGGTGAAAGATCTCTTACACAAGCTGGGATTCCAAGAGAACATTCAAAATTCTTTTTTAACTCCTTCACACATGATTGTGTTCCTGGGATTTCACCTTGACACCTCAGTTCAAAGAGCTGTGCTTCCACATGAAAAAAAAAACAGATTTTCATCTAGATTCATTTCTAAGGTTTTCCACTCAGACTTTGGTCACCACAAAGGAATACGTCAGTATTTTGGGTCTCATAGCATCTATAATTCTCATGATACTGTTGGCAAGACTCAATATGAAAAAGGTACAGTTTTATCTGAAATCTCTTTGGTCCTGACATCAGCTACCTTTATCTTTTCAAATCCCAGTGCTGGGGTTTGTCAGAAGAGAAATCTTTTGGTGGAGATAATGGATATCCTTAAATCAAAGTCGCAGTTTCTCCTTCCCTGCTCCAAGGCAGTCAGTCACCACAGCTGATTTGGACTTTGCTTAGGGAGCAGTTTCAGGAGTGCAGGGGTGGGTGGGACACCAAGGACAGACACAAGCACATAAATATTAAGGTGATGCTTGTCCTGATCAAGGCACTCAACTCTCTGAACCATCTTTTGTCCCCGGGACATCTTTCACTGGTTACAGACAATACCACAGTCACATGGTACATCAACCAGCAAGGGGGAACCAGGCTGTACCCGTTTGCAGTCTAGTCATGTTAGCTTGGGATATATCTTCACAGCACAATCTCACTGTACAGGCATCCTACATTCATTTGGAGCATAATTGTGTGGCAGACAAGCTGAGCAGGACCAGTGCAGACCCTCATGAATGGAAATTAGATCAGGGGGTCTTCCAAGGTTTGCTCCATCTATGGGGAGCTCCTCAAGTAGACCTTTGCCTCCCCTCTGAAAAATCAGCTGGCAAGATTCTGTTCCAGGTCTCCATGCAAGAAGGCCTGGAAGACAGATGCCTTTTTTTTTCCTTTAACAGCAATGTTTCCTTATGCTTTTCATCCTTTTCTACTAATATTCGCAGTACTTCTGAAGATTCACAAGGAATCCCTCCAGATCATTGTAGTGACTCCCTTCTGGCCCAGGCAAACATGGTTTTTCCTACTTTTGGAAATGGCCAGGGGCCATTACCACAAGCTTCCTCACAGACTGTATCTACTTGCCCAAGAACAGGAGTGTTTGATACACTCCAACATCAGCCAACTTCAATTGACTCCCTGGATAATAGGGTCTTAATTCCTTTTAGGCACCTATTTACTGAGGATGTGCAGTAGGTATTAATGGAGGCACGAAAGTCTGCTACTAGAAAATCCTATATTAACAAATGGAACAGGTTTTCTAGTTGGTGTCAACAACATAACCAGCACACATTCAGGTCTAGTTATTCTCCAGTTCTGTGATATTTACGTGAGTTACTATCCTATGACCTTTTTTATACCTCTATCGAGGTTCATTTATCATCCATTTCAGCATGTCTGCCTATGGATCCTCCTCTTTCAATGCAGACTCATATCAAAATGTTCTCAAAGGTGGTTTTGCATAAAAAAACACAAAGAAAACAGGTGGGCCCTCCTTGGGTCTTAATTTTGTGTTAGAGAAGCTAACACTTGCTTCATTTAAACCAGTTACTCTGGCTGACTTGTGATTCTTAACATGAAAAATGATTTTACTGACTGCTCTGATTCTGCAAGAAGGATATCTGAGTTTTAAGCTCTTATGGTGAGTCAGTCCTATCTCATTTTCCATAGAGACAGGGTTTCCTTGAGAACTAATCCTTATTTTATGCCTAAAGTGGTATCCAAGTTTACTTTAAGCCAAACTGTCCATCTCCCTGTTTTTTCCTGAACCTAAAATGAGGGAGAAAGGATACTCCATATCTTGGATGTCCACAGACAACTCTGGTAATGTACTGACAGAAGAAAATCTTTCAGTGATGTTCCATAATAAAACACTTGAGTAAGAGTAAGTTTTCTCGCTAGAGAAGACAATGCAGGTAGCTACAGAGTAGCTTTGGCATATCATTCTGGGACCTTTGGGAGGATGTTATATTGATGACTTGCACTAGTTAGTACATGCCAACATTTGGTGAACAGAATAATATTATCATTTAATGTGTCATGAATGCTAATTAGCATTCTCCTTCATGGGTAAGCATTTTTACAATAGCTGGAGAGAGAGCTACAATCATAATAGATTTTATTGGTGTGAGTTTGTAGTTACCTGAGGTTCAGGTGAGAATGATTTGCTAAAAATAAGAAGGTATAGATCAGTTTAGGAAGACAAAAATTCCTAAGTATAACAGTTATGACACCAGCAGTAATTAATCTACTTCATCTGTAGGCTGCACATTGAAAACAGTGCAGTTAACATAACATTGAACGTGTAGTGTTGGATACAACAAGGGTCCAGAATATTTAGTGAACACTCTGATCCAGTTAAATTTTCACAATGTTCAGTGGAGGAGCTAGTTAAAGTTAGTAGTCATAAAAAAAAGAAGCATGTGTCCTTCTGCTGTGTTTACAGGTAGACCGCCTGAAACTTGTCTCAGATTTGATGAAAATGTTTGCAGAGTTTTCTGAAAGTACCCAGCTTTCATGTCTTGTGACTGACAGACAAGGGCATCCCCAAAAAGTGTGGGGTTTCTGTGTTCATGACTCTTACATCTCACATGGTCTGGTCAAGGAAGAATAGAATTCTTTTATTCAGAGAGGAAGACCACGAGTATAAGTTAAGGACTGCTTCCAAACTAAAACTGGGTCAGTTTCTTCATTAGGAAAGATTTAGTCACCAGATTCAATTATGATCATCTGAGACATGAATAAATGGGAAGCAAACCCTTGCTAAATAACTGCTCAGGGATATCATTAACTTAAACTAGTACCATACATATCAAAAAAACAGTGTTTGGCAGAAGACAAACTCAGCTCCCCATATGTTGGTCCCATTGTTTTGCATAATAATGGGTGAAGGAAAAAATATCTCCACCATCATTCCTCTTAGTTGTCCCAAATTTCACAGAATGTTCCTCACTGTGTCTCATATTGTTGCTGTTCCTCATAACATTTTTGATTTTCCCAGTATCACCGAGGATTACAGTTAGTCAGTATTATCAGGCATTAGAGGTTTATACTCCTTGTTTTCAAACAAAATGTGCAGAACCTGTTGTTTCATTAACTTTTAAAGAGAGATGTAGTGGCATTTAAAAATTGTCTCAGATCTGGTGACAAATAGTCCACAAATGCAAGCAAATAATCACAAGTGATAAATACAATGGTACGCCAGCTAAAATTGTAGTTGCAATCGCCACTGGAACTGTTGAAAAGTTAACAAAGATTTTATTCACCATACAAAACCACGAGCTTCCTCAGAACAATTTGGTTGTCTTGTCATTCATTTTTAAATATGCCATATTGGCAATACAAAATGTCCTTAAAGCAACAGTGCTCTTTCACTGATTTTAAATAGTTCTAAGTCAAGTTTCTGTAAAACAAATGACTTTGTTGTATACAAAGCTTTACATTAAAATATATATTTACAACAAACTCTATACAATTATTTGCTAACTTTCACCATAAATCAATTCAATCTAAAATATATTAAAATATCTGTTTATCCAAAAATTCTGAACCTCATATGTGATTCCTATAACATAAACTATAATTGGTGTTGCTTGCAGTAAATGTTACAATATGTGAACCATATGAAGAATATAAAATAAGAATAGAAATAAGAAGGAACAAAGAAATTGGTTAAAGATCTCAGCCCTACACTAGTTTCTTAACATCAGTATGCTTAACGGTGATATAATCATTTTCCAGGCCACACCATTGCATCAGTGTATGTTTGCCACCAATATTCCTATATGCCAAAGTGTTTTCTGGGATTGAACTTGATACTTTCTAAAATTGCAAACTTGAAAGAATGTTCAGTGCCTGCTGTACTAATGTGTTTGTATAAAGCATTTTTCACGTCTTTAGTTCTTATACTGTAAATATGTGAATAAATCCTTTTCCTAAATTGCAAATACATCTGTGAAGATAAGATGTTTTCTTTGGAAAATGTCAACAATACTACAATTAGACCTATACAAGGTAATTGCAAAACTAGTTGGATTATTTACATAGCCAAATGTAACGTCTGTCCTGCATACTATATAGGCAGGACGGAAAGACAATTTAGGAAAAGGATTTATTCACATATTTACAGTATAAGAACTAAAGACGTGAAAAATGCTTTATACAAACACATTAGTACAGCAGGCACTGAACATTCTTTCAAGTTTGCAATTTTAGAAAGTATCAAGTTCAATCCCAGAGGGGGTAACACTAAAAACACTTTGGCATATAGGGAATATTGGTGGCAAACATACACTGATGCAATGGTGTGGCCTGGAATAAATGATTATAACGCGCTTGAGCCATTACTGATGTTAAGAAACTAGTGTAGGGCTGAGATCTTTTAACCTTTATTTTTTAACCTTTATTATTTTTTAATTTCTTTTGTTCCTTCTTATTTCTATTCTTATTTTATATTCTTCATATGGTTCACATATTGTAACATTTACTGCAAGCAACACCAATTATAGTTTATGTTATAGGAATCACATATGAGGTTCAGAATTTTTTGGATAAACAGATATTTTAACATATATTTTAGATTGAATTGATTTATGGTGAAGCTTTAGTTAGCAAATAATTGTATAGAGTTTGTTGTAAATATATATTTTTAATGTAAAGCTTCTTTGTATACAACAAAGGCATTTGTTTTTTACAGAAACTTGACTTAGAACTATTTAAAATCAGTGAAAGAGCACTGTTGCTTTAAGGACATTTTTGTATTTGGTGCCAATATGGCGTATTTAAAAATGAATGACAAGACAACCAAATTGTTCTGAGGAAGCTCGTGGTGTACAAGTGAAAGCGCTTAACGTTTTGTATGGTGAATACAATCTTTGTTAACTTTTCAACAGTTCCAGTGCGCGATTGCTTTTTGTGACGTTCCAACTACAAGTTTAGCTGGCGTACCATTGTATTTATCACTTTGTGGATTATTGCTTTGCATTTGTGGACTATTTGTATCCAGTTCCGTTCCTTATACGAGTGTCTACAGTGGTTTGTTCTGCTTTTTGACTTAACTTTTAAAGAGAGATGTAGTAGCATTTAAAAATTGTCTCAGATTTGGTGTTCTGTTCTTCCCTTATTTTTTGGGTTTGTCTAGAATTGTTGTGCAAAGGAGTTGGTAGTCATGACTGCCACATCAGGGAGATCTACAAAGACTAGAATAATTTTGCTAGAGGGTAATTGACATTGATGATTTGAAGGATGCTTGTTGCTGTGTATTTCACATAACTACTTTATCAAATGGTGTGGCTAATGGTAAACTTATGTACATAATCAACAGTATGAAATGTCTAGTTTTTATTATAAGGGCAGCAGATTTCACTGTGCAGCAGTTATATGACATAATGGAAAACAGAACTTTTATTTTCAAGTGATGGGAATAAAGGTTATAGAAATAAATTCAATTTGCAGTAAAACCCTAAAGCAGCAGAACAGAGAGCTATCAGTTAAATCAGAAAAAAAATGGAAAAGGTAGTTAGAATTGAATAATAGAAGATCAAACAAAAAGAAAGGATGAATAGAGGTTTGATAAAATGAAATGAGAGAAAACAAAATGTACTGAGAAAAAGAAGGAATACTGAATGAATAGCTATGTTTAGTAGTAAACACAGCATGTGAATTAGTTTCTAGAGTACCTGATACAAAATGCTTTGAATGAAATGCTGAACTGAATAGTGAAGTCACATAATACAGTATGAATGCACAGCACCAGTAGAAATGCATAGCAAATATTTTAAGCTGTGTGTTTTAAACTGGTAGGACAAACTCTGATGAGAAAAGTCATTCACTGATCCACTGTAATGGTTTTTGGTACCGTGTATAATATAAAACATTGTTCTCAACAACTTTGATATGCATTTTTGCAGTATATAGAGAACCATGAATTCTCTCCAAATCTAGAAAAAGACAACTTTGTTAAAGCGTCTTAGTCATAAGAAAGTTGCTTAACAAAGTCTTAAGTACTACTCAGTGTTGTTAAGCTTTATTCTTACTCTAGAGCATAACAGTAGCAACAAACTAAAACAGCTTTAAAAGCTGTAAAATACTTTGCTCTCACATAAAAAAAGCTTAAAAGCGACAAAGTATAATAGCTTTCATAGCCATTTATTCATCAGGGGAATACAACTTTTGTCTGCTGTCTATGTGACCACGCTAAGTGCTTTCTGGTTTTCAAAGCCGTAAAGCACTTTGTGCTCCTGCACTGTTTGTTCTGTAGCTAGTAGAACATCAGAGCAGCTAAACATCCATACTATAAAGAATTCCAGTTAGATATCTCCAGTTGTAACCTCAGTTGTGATGTGTTCTCAGTGCTGACGTCAATAATGTCTTGCTATTCATATCTTGAATATGTAACAACCTGGTTATGATGAGGACCCAGTCATAATACTGTATGTCAAAGACTGAATCGTGATAATGAGCCAATCAGAATCTGGATCTAATTGTCCTAACATTTTTTATAGCCCTTCTGAAAAGAAATGTAGCTGTTTCATCTTTAATTCAATACATAGTGATACTTCTTCCTTATACCTAAATAATACAGAACCAGAAAAAAATCAACAAACCCTTAAAAATGTAAAAAAAAAAAATCACATTAATGAATACACAGTTTTCTCCACAGAGGCACATATGTACAAGAAAGTAATAAAAGTGAGACAGAATATCTTATATCTTGGACATGGTGCATTGCAGCAGGACAACAATGTTCATTATAAGTCCTGCTGGGAAAAAAATACTTCCCTGCTCAAAAAACAGACCAGTTGTAATAGTAAGAAACAAAAATAACTTTCTGGCACAAACTACTACTAAGGTCAGTCTAACGAAGATATATTCCCATTCTTTCCCATTCTTTTGAAAACTTTAACTTATGCTTTCTCTAGTCTCTCTCACATTCAATTAAAGAAACCCAAGTTTGATCTGAGAATATCATGACAGTGCACACCAGTGTCTCTGGGATTCAGTTTTGCTTGGCTGACTGAGTAAAAGTTTATACTAGGAAGAAAACGTGACCACCATAAACTCATGGTGGTCACCTATTTACTCCTATGAGAGTAAGTTTGGTGCAGGTAAGTTGAGGGAAGACATGGGGGGTTGGGAGTGTGCTAGTGTGGTTGTATGCTTGTGGTAATTGTCGGTGTGCCTCTAGGAGCTTGAATGAGGTAGCATGAATGTGTATGTGTGTGTATGCCTGGTGGTTATACTTACAGGTTAGGTGGGTAATCAAGTGTCTGAATATGCGTGCGTTACCTTGTGTGTGTGAGTATGTAGTGGAGTGATTGTTGATGAGCGGATCTGTGTGTGTGTGTGTGTGTGTGTGTGTGTGTGTGTGTGTGTGTGTGTGTGTGTGTGTGTGTGTATATGTGTGTCTGTCTGTACAGGGGTGCCCTTGCTAATAAGCTGCAAGGTCCACCACAGAAAACACTAGTGTAACCAGGTTTGACAGAGCAGTGTTTGGTACAAAGACATAGTAATAAGCCAATAATGAGGCCTTTCTTGTTGCGACTATACCTGTCTCTAAATCATATTTGTTTTGCTGTCATGCTAATTGGTCAGCCTGCATTGGGCAATTAGTGTAAGCGGTGAAAATTTTATTGACTCCTAGCCAGCATGTGTACAATCTGTAATGCATGCACATAGGCACGCACTAGGCTAGCTGCCATTGTGGGCCATTTAAACCTAATCAGCTTCCCTTTTTCTTCTTGAGATAACCTATCCTATTTGTTTATAGATGACCTTACCCATCCCATAGTCAATATTTATACAGTATATTATCCCTAATGAGAATAACTGATTTCCTACCATAGATAATTTGTGTGGACCTAGGAACTGCCTCTGTCTTTTAGTAGTACTGGAAGCAGTCCTGGGGTAAACTTTCTTTTTCTCATCCAATGATCTAAGTTACACTTAAATATGGACCAGAATGAACTTTGTTTTATATGAATATGGCATCTGTTCCACAGCAGTGGTATCGTTTGTGAGATATACCTATTCCTGTAAATTGTTCTGTTGACGTTACAGAAGAGGTTAAGATCCACAGACCATGTATTTTTGATGCCTTTTGACTTGCTGATGTGCAGTGAATCCATCAGTGATGGGTTAGAAGATTCCATGTATGCCAGACACAGGTCAGCCCTTAGCAGTTTATAGGATACAGGTTATAGTGACAGGGCTTTGAGTCAGTCCATGTAGGAAATATTGTTTAGGCCTTGTATGCTTTTTGTAAGGTAACTCTGTGGGCATTTCAGTTGAATGTCTGGACAGATACATGCCAAAGGGGGCATTATATTCAATGATTGGCCTAATGAGGGCTGAGTAAAGGGAGACAATGACATCCCTAGAGCTAGACACAATTCCTTTGTTTATAAGCTGTGCAATATAGAAGGACTTTCTTACAACAATATACACATGTTGGTCAAATGTTAGGTCACTGTCCACATAAGTTCCCAAATCCCAGACAGCAGTATTAACTCTTAGCATGTATTGCCAGTGTAGTAGTTCCCTGTGGGCTTATTGTCACTGTGGTAGTTCCCTGAGTCAGATGACTTCCCAAAGGATACAATAATGCATTTCTGGCATTTAGTTTCAGTCTATGATTTTGGTACCCATTATTTATTTGGGACAAACTTTCCTGCACGATGGCTAAGTCATTTGTGGATTCAGTGATTGCTCCTAACTTGCAGTCATCTGCAAATATAGTTCATCAGAGCCCTTTGGTATTGGCTTTTACTTCAGAAAAGTAGATGCCAAACAGGAGAGGTCCCAGCACAGAACTCTGGGGGACTGCACTGGTGACTGGTCTCTTTCAGGAGGTAACTTCCCCTATTTTGATTATCTGTGTTCTGTTAGCTAGTTAGCAGTCCAGCAGGTGATGTAGGGGTTTATTTTCAATTTATTTAGCTTTTCTGCTATACTTGAGTGGTAAATTGGGTCAAAAGCTTTGGCCAGGTTGAGGTATGTGATGGGTACTGCTTTGCCTTCATCCATTGCTTTGGTGACCTTTCAAAAAAAAAAAAAACACCAGGTTGAGTAAACATGACCTGCCCTTGACAAATCCAAACTGAGACTGGTCCAGTGTTTGAAGGTTTCCCTATGTCCTGATTCATTAGTTCCATGATAAGTCTTTCCATGGGTTTGCATATGAGGCTGATCAGACTTACGGGTCTGTAATTGCCTGGGTCTGTGGAAGGTCCTCCCTTATGTAGGGGAATGACTGTAGGCCATTCTCCATTCACTTGATACAAAACCTGCATAGAGACCAAAATTTAACAGGGTTGTTAAGGGTGTGGCTAAATTGTGCTTCATGCTATTTAAGATGCATCCTGGGATATTGTTAGGATGCAGCGATACAGTATTTGTTAGCTTTTCATAACACTTTTCAGGCTTGGTCTTGTGTGATAGCTGGACGTTAATCAGTTTTAGGTATATCTTAAGGGATAGATGGTGGGGAGAGAGTGGTAAAGGTAGAGCTAAATATATCAGCTTGTAAGTTTGCTATTTCTTCAATCTCAGTGTAAGTATCATCATTCACAGTCAGCTGAGCTCATTCCTATACTGTGCTTTTGAAATTATGAATGTAACCAAAAAATGGCTTGTGATTGTCTTTGGTTTGGGTAGTTAAATCAAGTAAGCAATTTTCAACAAACTGAAAATTCTACAGCTGCACAAAATCAAAATAGATGTGCATACTATTTTATCAATAAAGTTTACCTCTCAGCTTTTAAGCACAATAAATCTGGACAAAGTTAATAAACAATGGAGGAACAAAGGCCCAAAATCAGTGACAACTTTCAAATACTGCTCTTATAAACTTGGAAAGTTGCTAGAAAAATAAGTTTTGCATTTGCATGCATTTTTCTGAAGGATGTGAAGTCTGAAACTTAAATATATGTCATTATTTTGTGACTTCAGTCATCAATGATTTGCTAGGAAAGCACAGATAGTCTAAAGAAAAGGCCAGAAATATTTGGTAAAAATCTAAGTATTCTGATAAAGTCTGGACAATTGAACATTATAGTGAAGCTAAAAAACTACAAGTTTAAACAACAATGGTGTTACTCTTCTGAAAAAAAGCAGCACCAATTTTTGAAGGTTAGCACAGGCAGATTGAGATCCTACACTCATTTTTTAAGTTTTTATGACTCATTATTTTGGATATTGTTTTGGACAACAATTGGACAACTGCACAAGGTGCTGTTGTCTTACAAGGCACATTCAAAATAAGTTCTGGTCCCTTAATCTAAATTAATATTTTTATTTTAATTAATAGAAGTTTTGAGTTTGTAACTGAATTGAGTGGTCTAGCAACATTGTGCTGCATGTAAAAAGGGTGAGTCTTTTTTTTTACCAGAAGTACATACTGTATAGCTCCTTCCTTGAGAGTCATCCTTTCATATTATTATGTTTGTGATACAAGTACTCACACATACCATAAAAGCATTGAGATAATCACATGGGGTATTATATTCTTTCAATGCACATCCAAAAATCAGCTGCTGTCCCACTGATGAGACTGAAATTGGCCATTTATGATCAGTGCTCTATCTCGGTTAACAAATGTAAAATCAATAAATCAATCTAAATAAATACATTAAGTGATGTATACATATGTAACCAAATTAACATTAAGGAACTATTTTTGTAAGGTGTAAATATATGTAAACTGCTAAATGTAGGACAAAAACATATTACAAATCAAACAAATAAAATACTGGCAAAAGTATAGTAGCAGATGTAACAAGAAGGAGGTGTGTAATACTTACTTGGCTTTTATTTTACATATAATCTAAACACATCAATTGTGGGGAAGTGCACCATGGCTTATAGCCCTACAACAGATATTTTGTATTAAATCAGGTTTTCTGCTGCATGTTAAGAACCTACTGTTTTAAGTAGGATGGTGGAATCCTGGTGTTATGGTCCTTTCAGGACATCAGGACAAAGGAAAACCAAGCTCTATGGAAATGGTGAACTGAGGGGGGGGGGCAGTAATATCTTTCCTTCACAAAATAAATGTTTTTTTGAATGTTTTTGAATGTTTTTTTGACTGTTTTTGAATGTTTTTTTGAATGTTTTTGAATGTTTTTGAATATTTTTGAATGTTTTTGAATGTTTTCTTGAATGTTTTTGAATGTTTTTTTGAATGTTTTTGAATGTTTTAAAGCTATTTTTTCTTACTTTCTTTCCTTCTTTCTTCATTATTTGTTAACCAGGATAGATCAACTGTGCCATGTAAGATCCCTCTTCAGAGGACTTCCAAGTGGAAAGCTCTTGTAAATTAACATAAAATGTATTACAGTGAATGAATAAACTGTCTTTCGGCTTTTCCCGGTTAGGGGTCACCACAGCAGAACTCCGGTCTGCTAATGATTGGCAGTAGATTTTTACGTGCTGGCTTGCCGGGCCTAACGCACAACCTTCAACGAAGGAATGCCCATTCATGCATGTCGACACACAGAAGACGCTCTAACTGAGAATCGAACGTGCAATGTTTAACTGTGAGGCGACAACGCTACCGCAGCACCACCACCGCAGTTATTACAGTGAATGAATATTATACAGTAAATAAATAAGGATACAGCACTGGACATGGAATTCTGTTGGCTACGTCACTGAATTCCATAATAAGTAAGGGACAAACTAGTGCTGTGGATGCACATTTAGTTTAAAATATTGTGCGAGAACAGTAAGGTACATGAAAGCTAGAACAGAGCAGATGTCATTCCTCTTAACATTAGATCGAATATGATAGAGGCTGGAAACTACATGCCTGACAGGCTGACCTAAATGGCAAGAAAAACAATGTAATCACATTAGCAGAAAAAGTCTATTGAATTTTTAGAGAATGCAAGGCACAATACCTAAGGCATCATGAGTATACTGAAGCAAGGCATAATACCTAAGGCATCATGGGTATACTGAAGCAAGGCATAATACCTAAGGCATCATGGGTATACTGAAGCAAGGCATAATACCTAAGGCATCATGGGTATACTGAAGCAAGGCATAATACCTAAGGCATCATGGGTATACTGAAGCAAGGCATAATACCTAAGGCATCATGGGTATACTGAAGCAAGGCATAATACCTAAGGCATCATGGGTATACTGAAGCAAGGTGACATTAGACAAATCTGTTATGCTTGGTGTTCTTTGTGATTGAAGTAGGAGACCAGGGAAGGACAGTAAATTTATTTTACCTTGACCCTTCTTAAACATAGGCAAGTAGCAGTTCAAGTGGAGAAGATTAAGGTTATGAGCTGTTAACAATTTACTTCCCGTAGTCTAGGGTTTGATTCCTTCAGCTTTCATTTGCTTAATGTGTGACTCCGACCAATCACTTAACCAGACAGTACTCCAGAGCTGAAGGTCCATATTGATCAGTGCTCTCCACCAGTTAGCAATCCAAAGATTTTTAAAGCAATCTACAAAACGGATTAATAAAATTAACTTGAAAGTGAATACCAAGCTGTGAAATACCTTATTTGGACAATAGAATATAGATAGTAGTAATAAACAATCTGTCTGAAGAAAAAGTAATTTGGGATGTCTTGGAACTACTGTGTTTGAACTCTTACATGCGGGTGTAAAGAAACAGATTTGACATGTTTGTTTTTTATAAGTAACGGCCCAGTGCTGTGAGTATAAATAAATAGGGCAGTAACATAAATTTTATCAGAAGTCACCAGTAGGGAACTGAGGCATAGATAAGACAGCTAAAGACTTTTTATAGGAATGGACATTTCCATCAAGATGTAAATTACTTAATGTCTAACTGGGGCTTATATACAATGTACTTAATGTATTGGGACTCATGTCTTCTGAGGAAGAATTCATGCCAAAATTGTAAGCTGATATATGTCTATACACGACTTAGAAAACCCTATTTATGAAGGGAGACGTTTTACTAAGCTGAATCACCAGTGACCATTGTATAAGCTTGAAAGCACTATATTAAATATTTACATGCAAGATCCTTTACCACATGATTATTTTAAAAGTGTTGTGCAATTATTTATTTTCTGTAAACTTTAAGATACTTGCAGTTTCTTATAGTTGTGAAACAAACTGTAAATGTCTTGAAGGCATACCTCTAAACTTTTTTAATCAAGATGTCTGGACAAAAAAAAACATTCGGGAACAAAGGTCCAAAATCAGGAACGATTTTTAAAAGTTGATTAAGCAATACTCTGTGCATCAACATGCATTTCTGGAACATTATATGAAGACTGAAACACTAATGATTCATATTATTGTCAGACTATTAAATGATTGTAATCCTCAGTGATTCACCAGAAATCAAAAAATTTACAAGGAACAGGGCAAAATTATGGGGTAAAAATCAGGGACATTATGCAAAATCAGGTACTGATGGAGGTACACATGAGGGGACTTGGACATCCTCATTTTACCTGTAAAGTACATTTTTATAGGTTCATAGGTGTTTACTAGGCTAACAAGCACAAGGGCCTTTTTAAGGCTAGCCATGAATCCCAAATCTCTGACAAGTTCTGATGCCCTTGATAGGTGTAAGCATGGGCCTTAGGGTTACCACCTGTCCCTCTTTGCAAGGGACAGTCCCTCTTTGGGAAGTTGTGTCCTGCAGAAAAAAAAATGAAAAATGGCAAATGTCCTGAGATTGTAGGACAAAAAATATTTCCCAAGTTTTCTTTAATACTTCATAAAATAGTTCTTTTGTATCTGAAACACCTACATGTTACGTGGAATAGCACAAACAACTAAAATGCTATCATAATAAGCTTTTATTTTGGCAAAAAGTGAAGTTCTGTCCTCTGCACTGGTTGTGGGTATGCTTTGTCCTGCAAAATCTCACGTTTCTACACAAAATGTCCCACTTTGGGCATTTGAAAAGGTGGCACCCCTAATGGGCCTGCGAGATGAACCATTTACAGGGTCTTTTTCTTTTCTGCCTGTTGCAGAAAATATACTCTTCCACATAAAAATATTATGCTCAGCTTTATTCTGAAATGTGTTTTTCCCTAAACTTTTGTGATGCAAATTCTACTGTCAAGTGCTTTGAATTATGTGTTTTAGTGTTTGAGAATTTTCTTTTTATTTTGCAGGATTATGACTTTCATTGTGCTACTTCCTGAGTGTCCAGACCAGTACTGTCTGCCCATCTTTTCACTTACAGAAAGCTGAAAGATGTTTCTGAAGTAACAGAATATGTAGTATATGCTATACTATAATACTGTAATATAAGGATTAAGTTGGTTGTCAATGTACTGAACTGTAATTTTAGAATATGGCCACATGATGGCAATGTTCTACAGTAAACTGGTAATTAAAATGAGCCCTCACAGAATCAATTTCTCGGAGCCCAGTAGATACTGTATAATTTTGAAGTCAGGAAAAAGGACCATTCTGAATGCAGCAGCTTTTAGGAAAAGGACACCACAGAGGCCACTGACCAGTCAGTCAAATTATGAAGAACAGCATAACTGCACATTCCCATAATACAAAGTGTCATGGATAATATTACCTAACATACTTTCTATTACAGCTATATGCAGTCATGTTATCGACAATACAACAAAGTCATTTCTTATTAGTCTACCCTAATATGTTATTGCGTGTGCAGTTCATTGCATTGCTGAGAAGCATTTTTCTTCACTAGATGAGAGGCTAACCCTGAAAAACATTATTCTACTATTACATGCAGCAAGTAACATTAATTCTTAAGTGCATTTCTAAGCCCACAAACTGCACTCTCACATGCCAAGGACTTGTTCATGTTTGCATGTGATCACTCTGATTCTAGTTCAGAAACTCTGATTTTCTGTAATTAAAATATAGCCTAGCTTGTAAACAGTATTTTACTGCCTACCTAATTAATCTGCTGTCAGAAGTGAAATTTGCAAATTTTGCTAATCATTAAAAAAAATCTAAATATTTTCAGTATCAAGTGTGTAGTCCCCAGTTCTAAGCACTTTTGAGCCACTTGGCATTGCAGACACTAAGAACTGTTATCTGGTATCACATTTTTGTAAGTTAAAACCAGATGCTTGTTAAGGCATTGTTTACATGGTTTGGGAGAGGATTTATTTAAAAATAAATATAAATCAATATATTATGCCCTTTGGACCTTTAAAGATCCCTTCTTCAGTTTACACGTTGCTTTCTTTGGAGGCATGAGAATCTGGGGGCGGGGGTTAATAGTTCCTCTGTGAGAGGTATGGTGATCTCTGTTGAGGTCACATTTAGGCATTCTGGGGAAAAACTCACATGAATAGACTAAAACATCTTGCCTCTGCATGATACTTTGGGAGCCTGTTTTTCATCACAGGTGCTAGCTGGGACCTGTAACCTAACAGCAGCATGTTACATGAAGCTTTCTTCCAACTCAAGTCCTGTCTGCTAGAAAACTTATTATTCCTGTATGATGCTTACTTTGCTTTTATCTGACTTTGCTGCACTTCAGCTTTGGCCACACCTAGCAGCACCAGGTTCTTCAGATGTCTCCGTAATGCAGGCCCCAAGATCAGACAACATCAGGGAAATAGATACAGGAGTTAGACGTGGCCAAAGATCCTTATGGGCATTCTGGTGTCTTTGAGTGCATTATGGGAGCAGGAATAAACTGTACATTCATTCTTATATACTCCCCCCCCCCCCCGTAATGTTAAGGCCTTCTTGCAAGAATTCAGGGATTGTCTGTTTGATGTATTGTTGATTGATGAAAAAAAAAAACTAAAAGCAAACAGAACACACACACACACACACACACACACACACACACACACACACACACACACACACACACACACACACACACACACACACACAATAAATAAATAAATAATGAGCACTTTCATCCAAATGAATGCAGACTTCCTCGGATACTCAAAAAGTTCAAACAACCTTTTAAATATCCTTCAAGCAGTTGTTAACTCTGCAGCCCATGGATATAGGTACTCATTGGACTTGATTTTCAGCTTGGTGTGGTTAACTTAGTGCTGAGTGACATCAAATTCCTTCTTTAGCCCTTCTTATTCCATTTGGGATGAACTGGTTGAGTAGATGAATTTAAATGTTGTTTACCAGCTCTAACCTGTTTCCAGTCCTTGGCTAATTTATTTTGTACTACGGTGTAAGATGACCCTGATCTGTTGGGTGCAACATATAACAGTGATGCATGTGAACCAGCTCGCCCTTCTTTGTGCATTGCCTTGGTCTGTGTGTGAAACATAGTATAATGCTGAACTCCATATCCTTTGTAGGTTGGCTTGAAAGGTGGAACAACAGATGTAGTACTCCATTTCCTCCGGTGTTACCATACAAAGAAGCATCAGTAACTATCCCTCACGTTTTATGATTATTATTTATTTATTTTTTTTTTGTATAGAAGCATTTAGTGAAAGGAGCACACTGGGAAAACAGCACAGGCCAGAAGGGTAACAAACTGACTCTTTCCCAGATTACTAGCTGCATAAGAAATGCTCTTATGTGGATAACTTTCTTGCTAAACCTGTTATTGGCTGTGAACCTTAAGCTACAGTTAGAATGATTGGTTCCTTACCACAGGATGGCCACCTGGCAGGCTTGTTGCAGTGTTTGAATTCAGATTAGTAACTCTGCCCTGTTTACTAAGTCAGGCAGTTGAGATGATAGTATGACATCAGTGAAGGTCCTAGCTAAATGTTGAGTGGCTAGAAGTCACAGGCACAGAAATATGATAATCAATAGTTGTCATTTTTATTTCTCCAAATGTTTAAGATATCTAATACCTTGACAGTAATTTACCACATTCCTAACTCAAGGTGGAATTAAAATTCATGACATAAGTATTACTTCACTCTTTGATGTTTGCCAACAGTGGTTTACTTAACAAAACATCACAGCCAGAACTGCATGCTTCTGTAATTTACATGGAGTTACCAGTATCAAAAACGTAGTGTGGTACCCTTGAAAATTATTTTTAATTATTGCTGTCTCTTCTGCTGTTGGAAATGTCTGAGTGTTTTTATTCCACATTAATCTAGTTTCTGCTTAGTTACTATACATCAGCATATTGCTACTGTATACCGTGAGCTTTTAACCTATTAGTACTGTGTAACGTTAAGCAGTTTTATTGCTTTAAATTGTATTGTTTAAATTTATTGCTCTTGGCTATAACTATAACTGTACCAAATGTTTTCTCCTGTACTATGTGTTATCCTTATTACTGATTGTATATTACTCATATAAAAATCTGTGGAGCTTTTCTCCCCTGGCCTCCGCTGAAAAAGGACCTGTGTCCAGACGGAATTTCCTGGTAAACAAATATAAATACATAAACAAAATTAATACCCTGGCATTGTATACATTTTGTTGGTGTCAGTACTCAGGACAATATACTTACTAGAGATATAGTTATTTTGATTACTTGTGTCCCTTTTTCTTGAACTAGAATATTTGATTTTCTTGTTTTTACTTCTTGATTATTAGTTTTGTATGGCTCATGTGATCAGTACTTCTTTGTTTTAGTAAGGGTTTGTGGTTCATGTTTCCAAGGCTTCTCAGCTACCTGCGTGTTATAGTGTTGGCTCAATCCCCAATGTAACACTCTTGCCACATTATTATATCTTTCAGTATATAGACCCTCAGCTATGTGTATAACATAAACTGTAACAAGATAATGCAGCTGCTCCACATAACATAATCTACATTTGTTTGTACCTCCCTTTTTTACTGTGAATTTCAAAAACTAGTGTGCAAAATAGACACCAATCCAAACTACTAACAAGTTGACAGAAAACACCAGGAAGGTCAACAGGGTCCTTCCTGGTGTTTTCTGCCAACTTGTTAGTGTGCAAAATAGTGCCATTACTAGCCTTTCATCTTTTGGTTTCAGGTCAACTCTCTTTAACCATTCCTGCATCAAATCTTGTTCAACATGAGATTTTTCCAGGAGATCTCTGTACTTGCCACTATGTTTGTGGCTTTTCCAAAAATCTTTCCATCTCATCTGATACTTTTCCTTCTATTCTTTCTTTTGTTTTGGCACACTCAGTTGCTGTCTGAGTTTTGTCTACATTTAGTTTCATTTCCATTCCCGTTTGATACCAAAATGGTTCTGCTAAACTAAGAAAAGACGTCATTTTAGACTTCTTCTTCTCATGTTTTAAAACTTTAACTAAGTTTGGATCTGTTGAGGTCAGCAGATACATCCCCACTATTGCAGATCTGTACATGTAATCATTTTTGAGGAGATCCATACCTCCTTCAGAGTGAAAAATATATAATCCTGGTATGTGCTACCTTTTATATATCATTTAATAAGCAGCATTTTTCTTGTTTTCCTGTCCAAACAGCCCAACTGATCAATACTTTTTGGGAACAGTCTAACACTCCAAAACTGTAAGTTAGAATAGGAAGAGCAAATTGAATTATAGCTTGATCTTTATGCCTAGATAACAGGGTAGTTTTCAATATTAGTTTTCTTCTGAAGTATTCCTTGCTGAGCTTTATTCTCAGTTGTCCATGCTTTATTGCCAAACATCCATGTGTTTCAGTGGCAGCTGTAGCAAGGGGTGGTGGTGTAGGAAACAAATGATGGGGTGGGGCTAATTGGAATGCTGTGGGGCTGTATTACTTTTATTATTGTAATAGTGTGTTAAAAATAGAAAGAGAAGAAAATATACACATACCAAGTATGATAAATGTGGGGGTGAATATGGGTATCATAAAATACTGGGGACAACCTAAAACATGTTTTTTTTTGTGGAAAAGATGGAGATTTGATATAGGCTCATAGATTCATAGAAGGTTACTAGGTTAGCAGCCCCAGAGCCTTTACAAGCCTCACCATGTTAATCCCAAGTATTGCCATTTGTTCTTTTTTCGGTAGTTCACAGAATTAATTTATGAACAGAGTGGGTCTATTATCCTTTCTGAAGTCTGTGATATGTAACTGTAACAAAACAAAATGTTACATTTGTGGGGAAATGGACCTGATGCAAATGAACTAAAATGCTGTAAATGTAGCAAAACTGGACATTTGTGGATGGGTTGCAAAAAGGAAAATAAGAGATGAAAATGAGCAATGAGAAGAAATTTTAGAAGTAGTAGACATAGAAGATGAATTAGATGAGAAAAAACATACTAAAGAGGACATAGAAGAAGGTTTTGACATAAGTGAAGACATAAATTGGGGGTAGTAAAAGAAAACAGAATTCTGTTGGTAAAAGGGTAAAGACTGAAAAAGAACATTTAAAGGGATAAGTACAAAAGGAAAAAATAAAGGATATTGATGAAAAAGAATATATAGAGCTACTGCTTGTGAGTTGGTATAATGGTTAAGGTGTTGGACTCACAGATACAAGGTACAGGTTTGATTCTCATCTTTGGGAGGGAAATTGGCTAGGCTTTGACCAATTAAGAAAGATAGCCAAGTAATTAGCTATGCACTGATGAAGCCATGACTCTAAGCAAAAGGGAAAATGAACATTTTAGAGTGCTTTCTGTAAATGCGAATAGTATTAAGAATATAGTAAGAAGAACAGGGAGTTTGGAGTGGTATAATACATGTGAAGTAGATATAATTATATTAGAAGATCAAAGATTTTTAACAAATTAAATATTACAAACAGAGAAACTATGGATAGGAAAGATAATCTGGAATTTAGAAAATGAGTGATGTTCTGGAATAGCTGTATTCTGTAAAAATACAGTAAAGATACTAGGCATAGCTTTAGCAAAAATGGGAAGGTTAACTATTGTAGATTTCAGATGGAAAGAACAAGTGCACAGAGTTAAAATAGTATATGCTTATACTAATTGTAGAGAAAGGGAAAGGTTATTTTATCAGATTTTAGACTATGTAGTGATAACTATGAATATTATAATAACAGCAGACTTTGTGATTTAAGAGGCAAGTGTATAAAGAAAGGAAATAATACAAGACAAATGTTAGAAGTTATAAGATGTGGTATGATAAAACTTTTGGGCAAAATTTCATGGACTTACAGAAGGGGTAAGTATAGAACTGAAATAGATTATTTTGTAGTATCAGAAGATTTACTTATATTTGAAGGGGAGGTAGTTGAAACAGGAGTTTCTGATCATCTTGTAATTTGTCTGGAGATAAAGGAAAACAAGGAATATATAAAAATAGGCAAAGGAATAAAAATGATAAATGAGAGCATGGAATGTAGAAGGAAGGGGATTAGTAATACAGTTATAGAAAGATCATGTTACTATGAAAAGATTTTGTAAAAAGTGGTCGGAATGGCAATTGATATTTAAGGAAAAATATGTTACTGTGGCAATATGCTGTGAGAAAAGTAGAGAAAGAAAAATATAAAAGAGCATATAACAATGCATTGGAAGATCTAGAACATAATGATACAAAGTAGTTTGACAAAGAAAATAATTATATGAAATAAATCAAGAACTTGTTATACAAGCAAATGCATTTTGTACAAGGAAAAAGATGAAGTATCGAGATTAGTAAAGGAAGATGGAAGTGTAATGAGAGAAATAAAAAAGTAAAAGGAGAAACAGAAAGAACAATATGTACAAGAAATGTTTAAAGGAAAAAAGAAGGTAGTGAAAAAACATGGAAAGTAAAAATGTTAACAGAAAAAGAGACTAAAGCATTGAAAAGGAGATTTCTTTAAATGAGCTAGATAAAGTGATAGGACAAGTAAATATAGATTTGGCTACAGGACTATATGGAATAGTATATGAAATGTATAAAAATTTAAGGGATTGGCAAAAATATTTGTTTTAAAGATTTTGAATGAATGGATAAATGAAGATATTATTTGCAGGGGAATACTTAAATTCATATGGAAGAAGGAAGACAGACGATTAAAGAACTGGTGACTGATTGTATTGAATAATAATAATTATAAGATTTTTATGAAAATAATGAAAAAGAGGTTTGAAACTAAAATGGAAAATATTATGGATATGTAATATAAACGGGAAGGGTTGCCAAGAATTATTAATGGTAATTATAGAAATTATGGATGATATTATGAATAGAAAAGAAGAAGTGAAAATCATGTTAAGAGACCTTAATAAGGCATTTGATACAACTGGACATGAAATCTTATGGGTAATAATGAAAAAATATAATGTAAGTGAGAAAGTTAGGAAATTATGTATAGTAATAATAAAGTAAAATATTTGTAAATGGCTGGTTAAGTCAAGAAGTGGATATGTAGAGTGGTGTAAGTCAGGGGTGTCCAATGAGTTGTATACTCTTTGTATTAGTTATGAGTGTGATAGTATGTGATATAACTTACAAAATGATGGAGGCAGGGTATATAACACCCAAAGGGTTAAGAATTCCAGTTCTGTTAACATATGCAGATGACATTATAATAATGTCAAAAAACAGAATTTGGGTAAAAGAAGTAATAATTTGCACAAATGAGTGTCTGGAGGTGATAAGGATGGCTTTAAATAAAGAGAAAAGTAAAGGCTTAGGTGATACAGTAAAGATAAGGGGTATACATTTTATAATGAATGAAATTTCTGTGTTAGGTATACAATTTAGGAACAAAAATGTAAGTAGAATTCAATGGGAAAAACAGTAGAATAAATAAAAGAAACCTGTCTTTTATGGAGAGCATATAAATGATCATTCAGGGAAAAAGGTTTATTTGATAAATTCAGTACTGATGGGAAAACAGCATAATTAGCAAGTGTATTTATGTTGCCAACAATATTTAAAAAGGAATTATTTCAGATTTTTTTTCATTAATATGGGATTCTAGATTAAACCCAGTAAAAAGAGGAGTTCTGTATGTAAATAAAAAGGAAGGTGGTTTTGAGTTAATTAACCCAGTGAAAGTTGCACAAAGTGTTAAAGTGAATAAATGAAAAAAATGAGAGATTAGTAGTGAATTTGTGTAAACAGAGGAATGATAAATTTTGGGGTTGGTAAAAAGAGTAAAGGAAAAAAGAGGGTATAAATAAAATGAAATGCTACCAAGAAAAAAAAATTCTGGGCAACAGAAAAAAATGATGATATAGAAAAAGATAAAAAGTGTTGTATAAGAATAATGACAAAGCATTACTATGTAAAATCATGGGAAAATCTAACAAATAAAAAAGCTATAAAATAAAAAGCAAACAATGTAATCAGAAAGTAGAATATCAAGTTTTTTTATGGAGATTGGTAATAGATACATTTGTAGTAAGTGATTGAATATCTATATATTATGAAGAAGAAACTACATAACATAAAGGAGTGAAAAGTTATGGAGAAAGTTATGGAGAAAACTATGTAAAGAAGATTTTTTCAAAGATATAAAGAAAGAAATAAAAGAAGTAGATAAAATAAACATGGATATGATTAAATGTGGATATTATAAAAATAGAAGTAAAGAACATGTTAAAAGAATAGATACCAAGTTATTTTATGTTATATGGGTTATATAGAATGAAAGAATAAATTAAATTATGTTTACTGGTGAAGGGATTTTAGCTACAATATTAAGTAAAATCAGATGGTGGTTATTTATATAATATTTCTAACCAGGTTGGTGTCTGTTTGGAATATGCATATAAGTAATTCTTTCTCAGGGCTAAATCTGTGTGTAAAGATGATTATACCTTTAACTAAAAGTTAGGCGCTGCATCTGGTCCAGGTTTGTTTCAATTAGGAGCTTGTCTTACTTTTGCCTCAATTTCTCTGGCTGTTACATCATTCCATTTTATACCCCCTACATTAGAGTTCCTTCCTGTTTCTTTTAATTCTTCTATCCATTCAGCATCTTTGGGCTGTATTCAACAAGGTCTTTATGAATACTTCTTCAAAGTGTGCCTATTTCTTCTTTTTCTGTGGGGTTTCTTTTCCTTTTGCTTTGTTTCCAAATTCTCTATAAAATCACTTTGGGTCACCAGTGAATTGTTTATTTTGTAGATTTCCTTTATATTTATCTGTATACCTTTTAAGTTGTTTTAGATGATATTATTAGGTTATTATTGGTGGCAGTATATGATAAATCTAGGTCTGTTCTGATGCCGTACATGGCTTTTACCACGTCTA
This sequence comes from Protopterus annectens, assembly GCF_019279795.1. Taxonomy (NCBI): domain Eukaryota; kingdom Metazoa; phylum Chordata; order Ceratodontiformes; family Protopteridae; genus Protopterus; species Protopterus annectens. The sequence goes on from NC_056725.1 coordinate 827,616,598, forward strand.
TCTTTCTACGTATTTTTGATGATCTGTTCACATTTCTATATTCTTCTAATTGTAATACTTCTTATCTTAATTACTTTATTGATTTCTTGATTCACTGCTTCCACGTTGGCATTTTATTTCTCCCCTGCCTATCCTTTCTTGCCCAGTGTTTTTGTGGTGAGACTTTATTTGTTATTAATTTAGCTGCACAGTAAATATTTCTGTTACATCAGACACATTTCTCTTACTAGTCCTAATTACACAAGTGTTTTACTAAACTTCTAACATTTTGGGTCCTGTTTACTTTCTGTATTATATTTCTTTCATCTATCTTAATATGGCTACTCATTTCTATTAAGTTAAGCAGGTCTTTCCTTTGACCATTTTCTTCTGAACTGACAGCATCTTCTTTGCTTTCTATTTCCTGTGAATCATCCAAAGAAGGTTGCAGAACATCTTCCTATAACATATTGTCTTATGATTCATCTTGTTCCATCTGATATTTCTCTATATGGAAACCCATTGGCCCATCATGTCGCAGCACTGCATCTTAACACCAAAATACAAGGATTAATTCATTTCCAGCAATTCTTGCTGATTTCACCTCTTCGTTCAGACATCTATCAGTTTAATTTCCCCAAGTCTTTTGGGTTTCTATCACCATGATGAGAATGAACCTCATTTCTAAGTCAAAGTATGATTAAAGTTCATGAAATTAGTATTGTTACAACCTTTGATGTTACCTAAAAGTGCGCTTCACAGCACCCACAATGAGCTCAGAATTGACTCCTTCTGTAATTCCTATGGAGTTACATGTGTCCAAGGTATATCTAAATATGACTGTATTTTTTATGAATATCTTCTTTCTGGAAATTTTGGGCTTCTTGTATAATAGTAACAATACATAATTTCTTCCCTATTTTTAGTTCACTCTGTCATCTTAATGACTTTTTTGTCCTGTCAGTTTTTTGTGATTTTTGTGAACTGCTACTTCCTTCTACAACAGGGGAGCCGTCCTACCCTGAGCCTGGCCTAACACCATTGTAGAAATGTTTCCGTGCCTTGTGGATTCTACCATGTCATTTTTTCTAGTCCTGGCACCAGTGTGCATTCCAGGGTTGGGCACTTTTTATCCTAGGAGTTGTGCACCCAGCTGTTGTTTTTATTTTTTAACTCATTACAGCCGAGAGTGCCTCCAGGCATTTCTGCAGTTACCTCCTACTGATGCCTTTAGATGTCAAATATTGCTTGCTCATATTTGCATTAATAATTTCAAAACCATGCTATATACACAGTATCAGAAGATTTCATTTTAATGCATACATAATGGCAAACACAGCTGTATTAATATTTGCCCTCTGACTAATGCAGCTAAAGAGATATTGAATATTATTTGTATACTGCTTATTTGTATTGCAATAATTGTCATATTTCTCTAAATATCTTAACATTCAGGTAACACAGACAGAACTTTGTAGCCTCATATGAAAGCTCACAGCTATATGAAGAAAATCCTGCTGGCAAATCTTGCTTAAGTGGTTACTGAGATATCAAAAGCTATTTATACAATATTCCAAAATTAATATTCACTGCCTTTATTTTGGCTTATAAAATTCATTTAAAGCATCAAATTGAATGAATGCCACTAATGCAACGATTAATTTATCCTGAATAGTTTGCCATTTACAGTTTTCTAGTAACATTTACGGCTCCAGAGATATGAATATTTGTTTGAACTGTAAGTTTATAACTTCATTTTTTAAGGCTCAGACCATACCCACTGGGAGTTAAAAGTACACATTCAAGACAGCTGTACTGGAGGGAGTGAGTTGACCTACCTATCTCCATGATATATGCTATATAAAATACAGTCTATATATCAGTGTTGTCTTGGTGAGATTTTGTGCAAACAGGATCTTCCTCATGAAAGTGTTCACCAAGACTTGAGGAAGAATTCAGTTCTGCCAATACTGCTCTCCTTTGCTTGCTGATTTTATCATCTCTGCATTTGGACCCTCATCTGTCATTTTCTGTATGGAGAGATGTACACTGAGTACACTTAAGCTGAAGCTAGGATATTTACTTTGAAGTAAATTAAACATTTTATTGCACAATTAGAAGATGACCTTAGTTCTCTTTTATGTGCACTTCAATCTATTACAAATAAATGCTGACTGCTGTATTTTCACCATCAGGTATCTTGCTAAAATGATTTTGTGTCTCCCTGTACACTATAATCTTTCCTCTAATTTCTGCTTAGGCACATTTCATGTAGTCTTAAAGGGGAAGCATTTGTCAAATGTATAAAACAAGCAAGATCAGAAATATCCTGGAGGGCAAGTTTGCATTGGATTTGTATCCGTGCAGGTATCAGTAATGGATCTCCTGTAAGGCCTGGTATTTCTCTAAGGAGAGCTTTGTGGTGGGAAATCAAACTGACGCTTCTGATTGGTGAATGGACTATATACTCCAGCCTGTGTTACCAGATGGAAGGAATTTTCTATATCTAAAGGTGATCTGGCAGCATAATGTTGCATAAAATGGACTTCATCAGATAGAACCTCTCCAGAAAATGCTTGTTTCAGGTGTGCTTCCCATATTAGACCCTAGGTTTTTGATCCATTTATTTTCAGAATTCCCCAGTGCTCTTTATGGACTGATGGTTGTTGTCTGCCCATTTATTGCACACTTATTTTATGGAATTCTACTTTGGATCTAGGAATTTTTGGCAGTTATCATCCTATTTCTAACTTTAAATTCATTTGAAAGTTTACTGAAAAAGTGATGATTAAACAAGCTGAATTCATCTTGGGATCTCATGGATTCCAGGATCGATATTTCTCTTTTTTCAGCACTCATCACAGCACTGGATTGCTCTTGTTTGTGGCTAGGAGTCAACATTTTTCTTTAGTTTTATTTATATTTCTTCAAGTAAATAAGGAAAACGATGATAGAAGCATAAGAAGGGAATAGGAGGTTAGAGGGTCAAGTTAGACAAACTATTAGTTAGCGATCCCGTTATATTTTAAATTGGTAAATAATTCTGAAGTAATTATTTAATTATATTTACAAGGGATGAAATGTTTATTACATCCTCAGTCTCTTACATTGTTCTGCTACAGTTGACATTGGTAATTATAAATCCATATTGGAGGAATTCAACATTTGTTGTGGGATGTCTTCCACAGCCGTTGCCTGATTTAGTGCCTGCTCCTTTATGCAAACTCAGATGGTGGTCTGTCTTTCTAACATATCTGCTGACTTTGGGAGATGGGTTGTTCAAGGCTTGATATTCTGTCTTCTTCTTATGTTTACTGCATGTATGTCATCACCTGGTGATATTATTAGATAGCATCTTTGCAAGTTATTGCCTAAAATGTTTTTCTTACTACATTGGTAAGATGGAACATAATTTGAAACACAGAATGTATGAGCATGGTTACGACATTGGTAAGAAGAAGGATACCAATGCGCTTTATAGACATATGGTAGAGTGTGATTAGCATTTAATTTCTCGGACTATGTTTTGAGTCTAGCTGAACTTTCTTTATTAAATAAAGGGTTGTCTTTCATCCCTTCTGTAGGCATGGATATAGACAATTTGCTTATAGATTTGAGGAAATTTGGTCGCAATATAGCATTGAAATTATTATTCATGAAAGAATCTGCACGTAAAACTGGATCAGCTAACATACTGAAACGTAAGAGCTCATTTAATCCTATGTTACCTGTGCATGTTGACTGCTTTATTAAGATGTGTGAAAGGGATGTATATGAGTAGTTCTATGTTAGAAACGCTCATAAATGTTCTTTCTTTAATTTAAAAGCTGAAGAAAAGTAAGCTTTGCGGTCTTTGCAACATAATGAGACTGTTAGAATTAGACCAGTAGATAAGGGAGGGGGGATCGTTTTAATGAATAGCACAGATTATATGGAAGCAATGAATCAACTTTTACAGGATACAAATACATATGCTGCTATTGACAATGACTATTATATTAACATTGTTAAAAATGTTCATGAAAATGTGTATTATTTACATATAGAGTTTCCGTTCATTCCATACATAAAAAGCCTGCCAAAAGTACATAAATTAATATATCCACCTCATATGAGACCCATAGTTACTGGGGGTGGGTAGGTGACTGAAACTATGTCCGTGTTCATAGAACAGAAGTTGGGACCAATCGTGAAAGACATTCCTATAATATTAAAGGATACTATGCAACTATTGAATGATATAGATATATATATACACAAGAATCTTTACCTCGTGGATGTCTTTTAGTTACTCTTGATGTGAAAAATCTCTTTACTTCTATTCCAAATGAATATGGCTTAGATGCCATTAGGGAGATTTTGACTGATATGAATGTACTAGGGAATAGTGATTTGATATTATTATGCAGTATGCTAGATATGGTTCTTTCTAACAGTCTTCATGTTTAATGACCAATTGTACCTACAAAGATGGGGTGTCACCATGGGTACCCCATGTGCGAACTCGTATGCTAATTTGGTTGTACATCATTGGGAAAAAAGGTTTCTACTGAATTGAATCTATAGTCCATATATACGGGATTTGTGGATAATATTCTTTTATTTTGGGACAGTGAACCTTCTATTTTACATGATTTTGTCAGCTATTTGGAGTCGACGACTGACTTCCTAAGGTTCACAATGACACACTCTACATCCCAAGTAGATTTTCTAGATGTTACGATTCATAAAGATCATTCTGGCACTTTAACCACTGGGTTATATCATAAGCCTTGTTGGAAAAACAACTTGCTAGACTTTAGTAGTATGCATCCCCAGTTTATATTTCCCTATATAGTAAAAGGACAATATTAATAAAGCAAATTTGTAAAGATTCTATTGACCTGAATACCCAGGTAAATATACTTGATCGTCTTTTTATGTATAGGGGTTATAATGGATCTATATTGAAAAAAGCCAAAAAAGAGGATTTTGGTGATAATACGGATGTCAGTGCATGGAGATCAGGTGCTAAAAGTTATAAAGGTAAGAGTCTTGCTGTTACAATCACCTATACCAGTGACAATGCCCTTGTAACAGACATTATAAGATGTAACTGGCATGTACTCACTATAGACTTAGCCATGGCTAATATAGTAGGAGAGGCACCGGGTTTTATATTTAAGAATAGTAAGAATTTGGAACGTTTTCTCTGTGGTGAAAAAGTGGGTTATACTATGAACAACAGACATTTGAGACCTGGTACCTTCCCATGTGGACACTGCAATATGTGTAAAGTAATAACAAGAACACAGTCTTTCAGTCACCCAACCCAGGATTATAAGTTCTTTCCTAAGTTTCATGCCACTTGTGGCAATAGTTATTTGGTGTACCTTGCTAGCTGCAATCACTGTGATTGCTTCTATGTCAGTAAGACATCTAGGAGGCTCAAAGATAGAATATATAATCATCTTTATGATATAAAGAATTTAAATCAACAAAATGCCCTTGCAAAACACACTGTGATATATATAAGGAACATACTTTTAATTTAGAATTTTGCAGTTAGCTACAAAAAACACAAGAGGTGAAAATATCAACAACTATTTGGAGTGCTTGGAGTTTAAATGGATATTCAGGTTACGTGTTCACATTTTTCCTGGATTAAATAATCATGTGAGCATAAAACCTGCCTTAGAAGCACGGCCATTGAAATAAAATAAAATGGAATGAAATGTTAATATAATAGATGAATTAAAAATGCTATGAAATGAAATAATAGACAATAGATAATAAGTAATCATTTTTGGATATATTTTATTTTGAATGACATCAAAATACCTGACATGTGTTTTTATACTCTATGACTTTAAGACATTAATTATCTTAATTGTTTTATATTTATTAATTGAATAATTGATAGGATATATTACTATTTAAATGAAGGTTACTGATGTTTCCTTGAGGTCTGATGAAGCGTGTTTGTATACACGTGAAAGCGCTTATCCTGTTTTGTTCATTAAACCTGGGTTTTGTCTACGTGGTGGTCCTACCTTGTTCATTGCTACATACAGTAGAGTGTGGTCAAGCTGCATTTAAATTTTGGGTAATCGAACAGATTAGACTTTCAGACCAGGATGGTGATTGGGAAACACTGTTAGAGTTTTGTGAGTTAATCTGGCAGTTGCAGTTCTGGCCAGGTCTGAACAATCACTTATCTATTTTACCAGCTTTAAAAATGAGGACAAAGATATAACAGAAGAATTAGAATGCATTGTTTGTTTGTTGTTATGTGTGTATCCTTGTACATATGCAAAGAGTTATGTTTGTGTGTCCCTGCATATAATTACATACAATTTTAAGTGAAAATGGTAATTTATATCAATTTACATTATTTTATATATCACAGGCAGTTTCAGATGGTGTGGGCAGAAACATCATTTAGGGGTTGATTTTCTGACAGGATTCTTTAAAAGAAGTTGGTGGGTGCATATTTTAATTAAGTATATATTATGATGCAATTATCAATTAAGATTGTGGACCAATGGGGTTTAGTATGGATTGTAATAAAAGGAAGTGATTTTATGTAAAGTTATTGGGAAGAAGTTTCATGTTTCTGAAAAAAAAAGCGGTAAATCTGTGGCAATTGTGATAAATTGTTTTTTTAATTTATTTTATTTTATTTTATTTTACATTATTAACCAGGAAAGTCCGATTGGACACAGGTCCATTTTCGGGGAGATAAGCTCCAAACAACACATACATAGAATAACAGGAAATTACATGGAACATTCATTTCATGTTATGAGAGCTTTCATTGCATACACTCAAGGAGATGATACATACAGTGTGGAATACATTAAATTAACAGTTCATACAAAAGTCAAACATTGAGGTATAGAGTATCAAAAGACATCTACTCAAAAGGCCTAAAAAGAAGCACGGAGTATTCACTGTGTGCAAAGGTTGGACCTGTTTTGGACTGAGTGACTGCCAGTTGCTGTTTGGTTCCTGTTTTCATCTCTGCAAGTTTTGCTAGTTCATTTTTGACTTTGGCAGCCATAGTTTTCCTGTCTCAGAGGTAGTGTTCTAGTTCATACATAATCCTGTCAGGAAGTATCTGCTCTGTGAACATGAATGCAACATTCTTTATTCAGCACTAGAGTTACTCCATCTCATAGCTTGGGTGCTACACTTTTGATTTTTAATCGAGCCTTGTTTTCTGAGTTACTCTGTTAGGTCTTTCTAGATGAAGAAAGTCTTTATTACGGAATCTTATTTCCAAACGGAAACAGTTTTCTTATTTGTGTAAAGGATGTCACTATGCATCACTTGAGACCTTAGATTTCTTTTCAGACTTGATTTCTAAAGGCCTGCCTTCACATCTGTTGATAAGACTCATTGATCGGTTTTGTTAGCACACCTTCACTGAGCTGCATAGTATCTTCTAGTCTGATAGTGACACTGTTCTTAAAGACGTGCAACATCGTAATTCTCTAACGAGGGTTCATGTTCTCCCCAGGATTTGAATTTTTCTCTGGTATCATGCAAATCCCTTTCTCTGAAACAATGCACCTAATATTTTAAATTCCTGACCCAAAAATGATGCTTTGGTTCTTTTCTGTTGGTTTATCTATGAGGATATCAAAGCTACACACTGTTATATGCTCTTTTTTTATACCATTTTCCATAAAGATAGAGGGGCTTTGTCTGACAATTGTTCTTCCATTGCCACAGTAACATTGAATAAGGCTCTAAATCAAAAGATTCAACTTCCTTATTTCTATCTTTATCCTAAGGATCCATGGGGATCATATTTTGCATTAGCTGGACCCCAGAAGGAAGCAATTTGTTTATATTTCCCGGGCTAAAGACATTTAAAGGTCTGATCAGCTTTCAATTTCTTTTGCATCTGTCAGGTCGTATGATCTACTGGGAAAACAAATTGCATCAGCTGTATAGCTGCATGCACTAATTTTTATATAATTTCATGGGTAAATGTATTATTGGAAATTTTCAAAGTACATTTTACCAGAGACATGGCAGCTTCTAATGCAGTCTGTAGAGGAGTGAATGCCTTTGCTTTTTGTGAAACAGCTATTGTCTGTAGTGCATTAATTTACCAAGAACTACAAGCTAGCTACTGTCTCCCTAAGCTAGCATGGTTTTGTTATAGCTGTTGTTCAAGGCATGTTGCTGGTAACTCCACCTGAAATCTGGATATATTTCTTGGTATTCTAGCCATCATACCTCTCAACCTCTTAGTCCAAGGAATTTGGGCAAAGCCTAAAATAATGGAGGGGAGATGGCAAAGGCCTAAACTTAGGGACAATTTTAAATATTGCTCTTACAAACACTGAAAGTTGCTAGAATAACAAGATTTGTGTTAGCAAGCATTTTCTGAAGGACATAAAGTCTGAAACTCAACTATATGCCATTACTTAATGACTTCAGTCTTTAATGATTTTCCAGAAAAAAACACAATTTTTATGAGAAACAGACCAAAACTATGAGTATTACTTATCACTACTAGGAGAAAACTTTTTGGCAGTATAGGGTGCTTTTGGAGAAGCTTGAATACTTATCCAGTTACTGAGAAGACAAGTCATCTATTACTAAGCTAAGCACCTCTCCCAATTGTGCTTTCTTTAGCAACGGGAGAAGCTTTCTATGAGAGCATAGTCTTGTCTTTAGTAAAGCAGCTGTTCTTCTGGGTCACAGCAGACTGTTCTCCCTCAGCCTTTTTAAACTAGAAATAGTTGCGCTGGCTGCTAGTTGGAAGGAGATTCACTTGTTTTATTGGTCTATTTGGGCTTACGATTGCCCTTTGAGATAATATACATTTAAGGGGAGTATGTGTGGCAAATTCTGCTATCTGGACATTCAAAACGGTCTAATGTAAGGTGTTATGTAGGTAGCCACTAGCAACACTACTGTTTACTGGTATTTAAATGTTCAAGGTAAACCTCATTCCTCTCCTTTTGCTCGACCAGTGTGGTGGATTTTTATTATTTGTAGTAATTTTTGCCGCTCTATCCTTGGGATTGTTATTGCTGTTAAAACTCATTATTATATGCAATTGATTTATATTTGTTTATATTCTTTACTGGGATTTTCAACTGGTCAGAGCCATTTTTTTTAGTGAAGACCAAGGATGAGAACTCCGAAATTACACATATACAAAAAATAACACATATACTGGAAGAATAATTGTAGTAACATTTAAATATAAAACACAATTCATATATATTTAAATATATAGATAGATATAGCTATATTCAAATATATCCAGTGAAAGAATACGTAAGGAGAAAATTGAGCAAAATATCACTGCATATATTATTATATAAGTAGGTGATGATACCTAAGCAAGGATGGAGATTTTGCTATGAACATTACAGAGGACAAAGTTAAGGCTTATTGGGAGATTAAACAGAGGATAACAGAGAAGGTAGTGGGGTCAGGTTTTAATTAAGTTAATGGGCCAAGGGGGCTGCCAAGGGGGCTGCAGCATGTCGTAGAAGCTAGTGGAGGAGGAAGAAGAAGAATAAAACAGTGAAGAGGAAAGATTACAAAGTTTTAGACATAAGAACATTCTCTTTTGGAATTTAAATAGTGAAATATAAGTTATCAGAACTGTGAGAGTGCGTTGCAACAGTGAAGTTGGAAAGACAGCTTTAAATAAGTGGGATTCCCAAAATGATTAACATTGTTGGATGGTTGGTTGGTGGTATGCATAGGTTTATAGGTGAATACTAGACTGAGGCTATTAGTCCTGAAAACCAGGAGCCAATAACCTGAGGTCAGAATCAAATCCTTTACCTTATGTTTATAAGGTGAAAACCTCAAACATTATGCCAAACCCACCCCTAGTGAAGTGAGGTGTATTAGTTTAAGGGTGTGCACACTTATGCAACCAGCGTATTGTACATTTTTCTGTTTTTTATATTTTTCCCCTAACATATTTGTTGTTTTTCAATTGAATTGTACAGGTTATAGGTCACATTAAAGGTGGGAAAAGTTTTGAAATGATTTATTGTGGTCTCATTTTTTTATATCACAAAAACCTGGCATTTTAACAGGGGTGTGTAAACTTTATATATCCACTGTAGTAGCTTGGTGTGCTCTACTGGCTCTATTTTTGTGTTGTTAGTGGAGTAGATGGCGAATGGGATAGGGAGTTGAGATATTTTATTGCTGGAAAATAATAGAAGCTTGCTCTTCTTGGGTTTGAGTATTAGTGGAAAGGTAGTGTTCAACATCTATAAATACTCTGTGTTTTTTGCAAGAGTTTGAGGATTGAGGCAGCTGAGCAGATGAGTATAGAATCATTCGCGTATTGTATAATGTTAGCTGATGTGGTGGCTGAATTGAGATCATTTGTAAAAATTGTAAACAGAAGTGGGCCAAGTATGGAACCTTGGGGTTCACCTACTGAGACATACAGGAGACATTCCAGGTGCAGTTAACCGTAGATAAGACCCCTGTTCAAATTACAACTAGCTACAGGCCCCCAAATTTGACTCAAGATGCCCACTCCTCCTATCTGGACCTTTTCAAATCTATCAAGATTCAACCTTTTACCCTGATCCTGGGTAACTTTAATTACCTAACCACAAATTGGAAAAACTACTCATGCCAGAACACAAATGCCCAGAAATTCCTTGATTTTATCAATGCAAATGCCTTGGAACAGCTAGTCAATACCCCCACAAGAGGTGATAATATATTGGACTTAGTATAAACCAACATGAGTGACCACTGCAGCACTTCTACAGTATTACCCTGCCTGGTAAGATCTGACCATAAAGTGGCCACATTTGAAGTCAACATCTCCCCTGACCCTCCTCTAGCTAGGGTCAAACAAAAAAAACTTCTTCAAAGCTGATTACAACCTCCTGAGGGATGATATAAACAGCTTCACAGCCCCCTCTCCCGCTGTAGGAACTGGCACCAATATCCAAATCTACACCAAAGTACTATATGAGCATTTATATAGATGCATGGAATGAGGAATACCTGACAGGGCAAAATCATCCTCTGCAAGGAAGAGTAAACCTGTCTAGTGGACATCTGCAATAAATAAACTATATAATAAATAAAATTGCTGTCTAGGACCAAAAAGAAGCAGGTGCCCAGTTGGAAGTAATCTCTCCTTAGCCTGAACAAGCAAATAAGAGCACTAGTGAAATCCTCTAAAGCCAACTTCGAGCCAAATTGGCCACATCTGCTAGAGACAATCATAAGGCCTTCTTCACATGTCTGCAGTCTCAAAGGAAGCACCCAGATCTGCTCAGAACTGGTGGTCAAGGACACCACATACACAAATGCTGTAGATATAGCCAATCTACTGGCTGACAGATTCAGCAAAAACTTCTCCCCTCTGTCCCCCCATTAGTAAATCAGGACATCCCCAGTACCTGCCCTCCACCCCTTATCTCTAGGGAACAGGTCACCACTTCCCTCTCAAAGGAAAAAATACAGCCTCCATGGGACGCGATAACATCCCAGGCTGCATACTACATGAACTCAGACATAAACTTGCAGCACCATTAGTAACCCTATTCAACAAAAGCCTGAGTACCGGCTTTGTCCCAGCCGAGTGGAGGACAGCCACTGTCATCCCTTTACAAAAAGGTGGAGCATCCACCAATCCAGGAAATTATAGACCCATCAGCCTAACTAGCCTGATCTGCAAGGCCAAAGAATTGATTATCATGGACCTCATTAACAGGGATATTGGTAACCTCCAAACATTCAACCCCGCACAGCTGGCTGAGAAATTTAACTTTGCCAAAAGATGGCAGTCAACCTAGAAGAGAATGGAAGACATTGTGGGGCAGATAAGTTCAGTAAGATTTTGCAGAGACATAGGGATAGGGTGTGTATGCAAGTGTGAGCGTGTGTGTGTGTGTGTGTGTGTGTGTGTGTGTGTGTGTGTGTGTGTGTGTGTGTGTGTGTGTGTGTGTGAATGACTGCAGGGACATGAGATGGATGAGTGTGTGTGTGTGTATGTGCGCGCACGTGTGTGTGTGTGTGTGTGTGTGTGTGTGTGCGTGGGTATGTGTGCATCTGTGTGTGTGTGTGTGTGTGTGTGTGTGTGTGTGAGTAAGGGGTGTCTGTCATACTTCTCAATGTCATTGCTCAAGAATTCTGGACAAAGCCAAAAATATTTGGGGGAAGAAATGGTGACATTTTCTAAATATTGCCCTAATTCACTTAACATATGAAGACTGACTGTAATCCTTAGTGATTTATAAAAACATCTAAAATTTTATAATGGACAGAGCAAATATATGAGGCAACATCAGGAACGTTCTGCAAAAATCTGCCTAGCTGAGAGGTATGGTGCTTATGCCAACTCAATGCATGGGTTGTCAGAAGTCACTATCTCTGTAAAAGACAATTAGCATGAGCTGTGATTCCAAGACAAGTAAATTAGCCAATAACAAGGTTTCACTCATTGCAGTTGAAGCTGTCTCTGAATCAAATTTTTCTTGATTGTGCAAATTGTCCTACCTGTGAAGACAATGGAGTTGACTAATATTGGAAGTTTCCAGAAGTCACAAAATTAATGGACACTACAAGTATTGTATTATTAATTTACTTAAAGATGTGCATCTGACAACAAAATACCAGACATAGCTGTTTCAGATAATGGTCTAGTGTGTCTGCAGGTATGGGTTCAAGGAGCAGTGGTAATTCTAGCTGTTCTACTTAGTCCAAACTCTCCATAGTCCAATCGCCCAGTGTAAAAGACAGTTCAAAATATACAAACACTCATGAGCAGAACATATCTTAACAGTGGCTGTTATGTAAATGTACATGTACCTGTGCTGGAATATCAAAATCATGAATCTTAAGATGCATGTCTATTTCCAGCTCCGCCATTAACGGGTTGTAAGTTTAAGAGCAGGGTGTCTGTCTTTTTCCTTACTGTAGCATAAAAATGTGCTTTTAGTACAAAAGAATCAGTGAAAGCAAATCCTAGACAAAACAACTACTACTGTAAAAGAGCAAAACAAATATATTCTTTGCAAGATAGGGACAGAATGAGAGTGCACACAAAAGCTGAAAGGAGTAGTTGTAAAGATATGTGAGCAGCCGAGATCATTCATTATTCACTTTGAAGACTGGTGAGAAGAAAACTGATATTTGTTCAAAAGTCCCAAATGGGTTAGCTTGGTTTGCAAAGTCTTCATTTAAGACATGCTTTGATAATTGTCAAGATAAATATATGGAAAGGAGTCCCCAGACACATTTTCCAAATCAGCAAAGAATATGCAAGAAAGTCTTCATCATCTGAATCCAGAACATCCTGACAGACTGTTTGAAGGGAACATAATCACAGTTCCTTCTAAGTCAGTAAGGGAATGCAGAACATAGACTCTACCAATTATTTCAAAATGGATGACAGGTGAAAAACAAACACCAAGATATTCAGACAGTAGCAAAGACTGAAAGATTACTGAAATGTTGAACTTTTAGCTTT
>NC_056725.1:827632547-827665047 GCF_019279795.1 Protopterus annectens
TCTATTTAACTGTTTTTCACTCTTTGCTATTGCTGAGAAGGTAAAGGCCCCTCTGGCTTAAAAAAATGCCAGAAGTGTAGCCATAAAATTCCCCTTTCAGAATTTTATGCTGTATGTGTATATTGCCTTGGTCCTCTTTACTTACAGGAGGATTGTAGTATTTGTCATGTCTTTACCCACTGTGGTCTAGTGAAAAGGCTTAACAAACTAATTTTAAAAGGACTTTTGCCGTCAGCTTTTGTAAAAGCCTTATCCACTGCTGATAAAGCTAAAACAGGTATCTCATCTTCCTCCTCTGCTTCATCTACTGGCAAAGTTAAAAAATGCAGTTCATCGGTTCTGGCCTTCCCATTGGTTCCGAAAGCCAAAACATTGAAGAGCTTGGTTCCAACTGTTCCCCTGGAAATGAAAGCCTCTGATTCTGAGTCTTCAGTACTGACAACTTCAGTTTTGGCACTGACTACAATTGTGAGTCCTTCGAAGTCAAAGGCCTCAACACAGGATTTGGCTTCTGTTCCATTGATTATGACCATTAAACCCCAAACATCTTACTCCCCTTCAACTGATCCTTTTGCTGGGGAATTACCAGAAGTGATCTTGCAAAGACATAAGTCTCCTTCAGCTTGGTCCGTCTGCTCCATCAAAAGCCTCATGGAACTGGACATGGAGAGGCTGGTGAATAAGATTTTATGGGCTAGAGGGTTTCAGGCCCACCTTTGGTACCAATTTCTTCTGTTCTTCGTACTGAAACATCATCTTTCACCCTGTTGACTAATTCTCCTCTAACCTCCTTGGATGACTTAGAGTCTTTAGTTATGATTCTCCCAGCACTGACGGTGTTGGCTCCAGAGTTTCTCACTTCTGTGGAGCCAACAATTACCCTGAGTTCTTCCATTATCTCGGAACTGAAGACCTTCCAGAGCCATAGCTGCTGTGTCAGTTCTGGGAGCAGGTTTCAACTCCAGGCTTTTTGGAGCCATCCCTGCTCCTTGCAGCTTTAGCTCAAGTCAGTTTGTCTCTGGCTTCAGTATTGAGGCTTTATTCTTAAGAGCAGGGAGTGACCCCAGTCCCAAGGCATTCTTTCTCAGTTCTAGGCTCCCTTCTTTCTTCAGGGGGACCAGCCTTTGAGGGTATGCAGAGGGCTTTTTCTCTGGCAGAGATTCAGTTGGTGTGTACCCTATCAGAACAGTTCCCCCCTCTCTAGTTCTATTATTCCACCTGCATCTCCACAGGGACAGCGTGTGTTGAAGTCTCAGGTGTCACAGCCACAGGTAGTGTCATCCTCTGATACCTCCCTAGATTACCCCCCTGAGGAGGTCCCACACAAAAAGAAGTGCAAGAGGAAGCACTTGGATTCCCTCCCCCCAGGAAACAGTCACCGAAGATTCAGATTTCGATGAAGGGGAGGGATTCCCACGGTCACCTCCTGAAGATGTTTCCTTTGAAGACATCTTGGAAATTCTGAAGCAGAGGGGTGGCTGGAATTCCCAAAACCCTTCCTCTGAGAAGTCTGTCTACCTGCAGGCATTTGTCACCTGGCCATCTACTCTTGGGTGACTCCACTTGCTGATGAACTCATTCAATTAATTTCACAATGGGCATGAAAGGCCCCATTCCCAAGAGACCAGACAAGATACTTTCCACACCTGAAGACAAGCAATTTTGGGCCAAGGGTCTGTCAGTTGATGCTATGGTTATAGTGGCTGCCACTAAGAAGGAATTGGCTGAGGAGAGTTCTTCTGTTTATCCACCCAACAGGGAGTGGAGGCTATGGACAGAGTTGGGAAGTGGGCCTATGCTTCAATGACTTTCGCCATTAGGTCCTTGAACTACTTGGCACATTTCACCAGACTCCAACAGGATTATCAGACACTCTGGCAGGAGCTGTAGCTGAGGGAGTCCCAGAGAAAGTGGCTTCCCAGTTAGCCACCCTGGAGTCTGTGTCCAATTCATCCATAAGGCTAATAGCACATACAGGGGGCATCTAAAGCAGCAGGTACAGGTGTAGTCATTAGGACACACTCCTGGATGCGGCTTTGTGATTTTGCGGAAACATTCAAGTCTTCTTTCATTAATGCTCCTCTTGATGGAGCATCCTTATTTGTCCCCAAAGTTAAAGAAACCTTGTCCAGGTGTGAGAAGGATGGAAAGGCCCTTTCTGATGTGGGTGTATGTTTTTCCACCCCCCCCCCCCAAGGTCCTTTTCCAGGAACCAGAAGAGTGGTGGTAAAATGTGGTTCAAAAAATCCCAAGGGCCTTTCCAGGACACACGTGGAGGCAGTTCCTCCCAGAAGCAAGGGGGGAACCAGAATAGGAGATGCTGCCCCCTTGGCAGAGGTGGTCCGCAAAACCAGGACCAGCGATTCCTTCTCAAGCAAGCCCTTTCAGCACTCCTGAAGGGAGGCCTGATTGTCTTCCTCTGGAGGCAGTTGGGGGAGGCTTATCCTTGCACCTAAATGCCTGCCAAGACATAACAACAACCCTTGATTCCGGACCCATTGCCAGATCTCCTGTTCCATCTGGATAGTCTTGTTCACCCAAATATTTTGAACCTCGAGCTAACTGCATGGCTCCTCCAGTTCTATTAATCGCCAGGCATCCAAATATTTCCTCCCCAGTATGCCACATTCTTTTATCGGCCAACAAACCTTCCACTAGAAAGCTGTACACCAGTAACTGGAAGAGTTTCACTTTTTGGGCCTTTGAAAAACAAATAGATCTTTTTACAGCTTCTATAGAACATGTGCTGGACTTTTTAGCTTCATTGTTTAATGCTGGAGCTTCTCCATCTACTATCAAAATACAACTGGCTGCTATTTCTAATTTTCATAATGGTTTAGATGAATATTCCTTAGCCTCTCATAGCCTTTGTAAATTGTTTCTAAGAGGTACTCTTCTGCTAAAGCCTCCATTCAAGGACCCAACACCTCCTTGGAACTTGAACCTAGTTCTTTAGGCAGTGACATTATTCTCCCTTTGAACCCTCTTTGGATTGTGACCTAAAGTTTTTATACTGGAAGAAACTCTTTGTGGTAGCCATTTCCTCGGCCAGAAGGATTTCAGAGATTCAGGGTTTATCATCCGAACCTCCTTGCATTATTTTCCACAAGGATAGGGTATCCTTGCGAATTAACCCTTCCTTCTTACCAAAGGTTGTATCACAGACAAAAAATGAACCAGACCACTGATTTACCAGTTTTCTTCCCTAACCACTCTAATAAAGAAGAGAGCACCTTGCGCCTTTTAGACATCCATAGAGAGCTACAGGTCTGTCTTCGCACACATAAGACAACCCAGTCAATTATTTGTTTCTTTCTCTAGTGCAAAGCTGGGCAAAGCAATTAGCAAAATTACTCTTTCCAAGTGTCTGAAAGACTGCATTTCATTCATTTATGAAAAGAATAATTTAAACTTGACCAAACCAGTCAAAGCACATTCTACATGGTCTATCGCTACTTCAGCTGTCTTTCAGTCCAGAGCTTCAATGGATGACATATGTGCAGCAGCTATCTAGGCTACTCCCCGTACCTTTATTACTCATTACAAATTGGAACTGGTCTCTAGGAGATGATCATCCTTCAGCTTGATGGTGATAAGGAATATCGTTCCATGAATCCACCAAGGAATTTACATAGCTGGGGACTATGTCCCATCTGTCAAGGATGGAATGAAGTTTGACAACATCAGATAAAGAAATTATGTACTTACCATAACATTCCATCTGTGTTGTCAAATATTCATTCATCCTTGACTCCCTCACACCCCCCCTTATTATATATACTAACTCCAGGATCACACTACAGTGGGGAACAGGGCATATACCATTTTAAATGAAATGGGTTTGAGTCAAATGAGTTTTCAGTGAAGTGAGCTTTCAGTGAATTGTGCTCAGACAATTCATTTTCAGTGAAATTAGACTTTGACGAAATGAGTTTCAGTGAAGTGTGTTTTTTATCAAACAAAGTAGACCCATATATATATATATATATATATATATATATATATATATATATATATATATAGATAGATAGATATAGATATAGCTATATTTCTGTGTGTGTGTGTGTTTGTGTGTGTGTGTGTGTGTGTGTGTGTGTGTGTGTGTGTGTGTGTGTGTGTGTGTGTGTGTGTGTGTGTGCGTGTATGTGTGTATGTACATATGTTTTACATGTTTCTATATTATTTCTTCAAACTCAATCGGAGGTAACTGAGAGAAAGGGATTCTGGGTAGTGGTAAAGCTTAAGAGTTTTTGGCTGGTGTGAGCTGTAGTAACGGCCAAGTCAGTTCCGATATCGGAACCGAGCCCATCTGTCTAGGATGAATGAAGATTTGACAACACAGATGGAATGTTACAGTAAGTACATAACTTCTTTTTTCAGCAGATATTATTCAGGAGAATCAGAATATACAGGTAGAACCTTTGGATATATTTATCTGCAGTGTTACTGTTATCCATCATTCCGGAATATTATGTTATTCAGATATTGCTGACATCTGTCTTCACTGCACATCATAAAACATTCTTAATCAAACTACAGTTTGCAGACTTTATTGTGAAATGTGCAAGAAGACTTAGCTTGTAAAGGAGAGACTGGCACCTGTTAAGTACAATTTTGGGTAATTAACAGATAAAGACATTTATTCTAGTCTCATTTCCATTGTTTCCAACTAATTCCAGCATACTACAATCTTATCAATTCTTTCACATATACACATACACACATATTTTATATATATATATATGTATATGTATTTATATTACAATGCTGCTCATATGTTTAAAGATGGAATCTTTATCATGAAAGAGGACAAATGTAATATACAAGTATAGTTTTAAGGACCTGGCAGTTCTAGCCTATGCATCTGTGCAGAAAAGTGTATCATAGAGTCTGGCATCCTGTTTAGTAATACTTTCTGAAACATAAGATGATGAAGGTGGGTGAATGCAGGTGTTCTCCGTCTTGTTCTTTAGGCTGCAGTGACACTCCAAGTATTACTTATGGGTTGATAGTTTCATAGGTAAATACTAGACTGTCTGCTGTTGTGGACCATTTTAAGTCTAGCTAATTTCCCTTAGTGAGAATCAAACCCTTTGTGAGGTAAACACCTTAACCATTATGCTAACCCCTGCCCTTACAACCAAAACCTTGGTATTTGACCACTTTGTGACCAGATAATGAGTCCAATGTCAATAACTGTTTGGACAAAGTAGTTTCCTGATCTACCAATCTGAGTTTACAGTTCTTTTGTTATCTTTCTCATATGACACACTATCAGGTCCAACATCTGAGTCAGGTACCTTAGAAAGTCATGATTCTGAACTTCTAGAGTGTTTTATGTAGAGAAATTCATTAACATGGCATCCAAGATATGATTCTGTTTTCTCAAGTGTAATTTTAATGCTGTTGATATGGAAACCAAGGATTTAGTAACTGGCCTTTACCTGCCCAGAAAGATTTATCTTCATCTGTCCTACTTTACATGAAGAGCTGAGGCAGAAAGTCCTGGGTACTTCATTTAGAAGTAGTTTCCTTTTTCCAATATCCCCACCCAAGGGCACATACACTAATAAACTGGATAGGAGATGGAAGGCTCTGCTTACTATATATGGCATGTTTACTCCTCAGACTGCCTCAGAACTTACCACTTCTTTTTTCACCTAGTAGCAAATCATCAGCCTTCCCCTAGGCCATCCTGGTAAATATATCACGCTGTCACTTGCTTTGGTGTTGATGTTTCAACACTTCTGACTAAATCCTCTCTAAATCAAGCCCTTTCAGTGAAGAAAAAAGGCACTTTAAATTCATCCCAACCTTTGAACTGTTAACTCAGGATTCCTAGGCTTTAGATGTTATTTGTAGAGTTTCCTCCACCGAGTTGGTCACAGTCTCCTTTGTCATCTTCTACTTTCAAATCAACTAGAATAGGAGGAACTTCTGACCTTTGTCCACGTTTTTGTGTCCAGGAGGTCCATGGTGGGGGTGATCCAGAACAACAGGGAATCTGTTTTTACCCCATGATTGTAACTTGTACCCAAAGTGTCTGGAAGAACCAGAGGGATATGGATCTCAACATCTTCAGTAAAATCATATATTCCTTGAGACTTTAGGAAATTACTTTCCAGGCAACTATATCTTTGTCCATAATAATTTTTGAATGTTGTCAGTGAATACAATGGAATTCTGCTGGTGTGAATGTTTGTGTTCCAGGCAGGAGATTCATTTGTTTGGGTTCTTATCCTTTCAATACAAGGTGCTGCCTTTTGACCTCTCTATATCAGGGGCCTTCATTAGTGTTTGGGCACAAATGCAGATGCTCTACAAGACAGTGTAATTTTGTGTTCCTGTGCTTAGATGATTGACTTTTGGTACCTTCTTCTAGGTAGCTCCTATGCAAAAGAGTTGCTCGGTCTTGATGTAGACTGGGAGAAGTCATCCAACCTAGACTGGTCCCTTTATAGGGTCTATCTTATATTCAGCCTACTGCTGGGCCTAGATTCCATCAGACAAAAGAAAGAGGATTGCCTCCTGGATCTGTTAATAACAGAGTCCATTTTGTCTCAGTTTGTCAGTGTTTACCTTTGCAGCATGATTTCAGCTAAGGATGCAGCAGTGCACAGTTTTATATCAATGATTTCAGAGTCACCATTCTCTCTTGGACAAGAAACATTATAACAACATTCTGGAGCTTAATGCAGGAGTTCTAACTCTGTTGTTAGAGAACAAAACAGAAAATGTTCTCCAGCCGGTCTGCTAAACTTTATATTCCTATTCTATAGTCAAACTGACTGGTATATTGGCATACTTTGCCTTCTGTAACATTTTAAAAAATAATGTCTAGCTCAACATGTGTTAATTAAACATTCCCTGAGAGTTACCTTTATCCTAGGCTTCTCATTAAAAATTTTCACTTTCAAGATCTCAGCTTTAGAAGCAACATGGTGTTATATCCTCTTTATCAAACTTTTAGTAAAAACTGCAAGAAAAACCCAGCCAATCTAGAGTTTTCACTGTGTGATACCTTAAACCTCCTGGAATGGAGGCCAATAGGATATATGCAACTGACCCCTTAAGGACAGCAAGTGTTTCAGTTACATGGCTTCTGAATGTCCATGACTTTTTTATTTTTTAAATCTTTATGGTTCCATTCAGGGCAATAACTCCAGCTCCAACTAGCTGTGGATGTACATATTTTGGTCTTTTTATTTACTTCATCAGCATAGCATAAATGGATAGTTTGATATTACTAACTCTGTAGATACAAGTTCATGTTCTGGAAGGCAACTTAATTTTCTGGTGTCCATTGCTTTAACTAATTGGAGCTGCAAGATTTAGTGTGTACATAACCCACTTTTATCATTCTCATAGACCAAGTGCCTCTTAGGATCATCTCCTGATTTCTGCCTAAAATGCTGTCAGATCTGGTCTTTCAAGTGATCTATATATGTTTCTGTCCTTGACCACATCCACAAAATTGGGTGGCATGCATCATTCAAATTCTAGATGTCCATAGCCAGTTCCAGATCTATTTCAGAAGAGTATATAGATTTGGAAATATGAACCATTTATTTATTTCCTTTAATCTTTGCATGAGTGATGCTATCAAGAAAAACATCTGGAAAACATATATGCAGTTATCTCCTGCCATTAACTGTTAGGTTACCCACTGGTTAATACAGTGTGAATTCATTCCATTTAAGAAGCTGCTGCATGTAATGCTTGCTGTCACAGTTTCTGCATGATGGATGTTTGAATTATGGTCACTGGGTTGCAATTTCTGATGTTATCCAAGCATTATAACATGGGCAGGGTGTTTCTTAAAAGGGCTTACCTCCATGAAATCTTCTTGGGAATCTTAGTGCTTTCCTGCTAAGAGTTCATATCTTTCTGCTTGGAATCCTTTTAAACGATAAGACCCTGTAGAGGTTCCTTCAGATTATTAAATGTTATATCAGGAGTGCATGCTGTTTTTCTGCCATTTGTTCTACTTTTATTTTGGGGGCTTTCTTCTCTAATGCCATGTATTGTGATGTTTCAGGTAGTAAGTACATTGAAATATATTATTTAATGTTTTTGCTATGCATTTTATTTTCAGGTCATACCCAGTTTGGAAAGATAAGTATCGGGAGTTATATAGACTACACACTCCATAACCCTCCTGTATATATACAAGGACTGACCAAAGTTAGTGCATCCACCCCATAAACTGGTCATAGTAAGAAATCTGAAGAGCCCTGAAAGAAAACAGGGAAAGAGTTCCAAATGTGAACCCACTGCAGATGGCACTATATCAAAAATGTTCTGAGATTGAGATATTGATGTATTTGTAATGTACATAATGGGCAAAGGAAAAGGTTGAGTTGAAGGATGGAAGCAATACAAGGAACCTCCCAAAAATATTGACAGACTGTAGGGTGTCAGGAAAGATTCATTATAATCCAAGTCATTCTGTGAGATATTTCAGCCAGCAGAAAGTTGTCCAAGTGGATTATTTCTTCACAGGTGGTTAGGTACTACATTTATAAATAAATATATACTTTTTTAATATCAAGTAAAACTTAACTTTGATTTACTCTTTCTCAGTAGGGATAGCTTAGTGTGCTAATTGCTTATGTTCTGGTAACTCAGTGCTGTATGTTATTGCAAATCTAACTGAAGAAAATTGCATGCAAATTAATGTTACCGTATCCGAATTTTTGCACTTACTATATGTGTAATAAACTCAGCACTGGAGATTGGAAGCATTTATACAAAATAAATGAAAAATGTTGGAAGCCAGCAATGACCTGGACTAGATCTTAATAACAAAAAAGATCATTAAATTTAGATTAAATACTTCTGCTCTTCCTTATCATGGAGTATATCAAAATCTAAAAATAAAACACAAGTTTCATGTCTTTAAAAGACAGTTAAAACGACATCACCTATCATGTGCTACATTATTAACTGGTCGTATATATATGTTTGTAAATTCTGTCGTTCACAGCCTTCTCTTTATTTTGCACACATAGAAAGCAGTATACAGGTGAGGCAGAATGCCACACGGACCACCCCTCCAGTTTCCAAATTAAAAGCGCTGGGGCAGCCATATCCTTTGACTATGATATAGGAAGTATCGTTGCTATATTTGCAATAATGTCATTGACCACATTGTGCCATCTTTTGGTACTTTTTGCCAGTGTAATCACTAATTTGGACTCCAAAACTGGTTTCATATTTTTGCTTTTCCTAACAAGAATCACAGGATCACCTCCTAACCTGTTTTTCATTTCAAAGAGTACTTGCACCCATTAGCGACACATGTTATGTGTGGTGTATACAACATGGTAGCCAATATATCAATACCCTACTAAAGTGTGGTAAACGCACACAGACTTAACAGCATCATGGCACAGAGGAATGCAGCTCTGACTACACCTCAGATGATCTGGGTATGAGTACCAGCTAGCGTAATGTGGAAGCCAACTAGGAGTGTATGGGACTGAGTAGCTAAGGTCAGCTCATGCAGTCCAATATCTGGAGATGGTCAACGTCCTAGTGCTGGAGTGACATTTGGCTAAAGCTGAGGTTGTTTATGGCATGAGCCTGGCCAAGGGCTACATGCACTCCAGCCAAGCTTTGCAAATGCGCAGAAGCACGCACTCATAAGCAGCTTTGTGTAGTCAGGGATTGCACCATACCTTGGAGTCAATGGGGAGTGATATTAGAATTATTAAAAAGAACAGAAATTATAAAAAAGGAGTATTAGGCTTTAACTGGATTGTAAGCCCTCTCCACAGCAGTTGCCCCTCTGTCATGACATCTTCTGATGCCATGAGTAGGAAAGACAAATGGGCCATCTGGGGAAATGGTGAGATAGCTACAATGGGGACAGAAGAGTGGCCAAAATTAAGACTTAAAAAAGTACCATCAAAACCTCACAAGACATATACACTTGTAATTGTCAAATAATATACAGATGTGTTATCTCTGCTTTGTTACTGTGCAGCTATGTGCGACTCTATGTATTCTTTAGTCTGTGTATAATTTTGTGTCTTGCACCATGGTGCTCAGATTGTGGCTGAAGAGAGTCTGTCATCCATACTACTTACCCAGTCATCAAACTGAAATATGTCAATTGAAAAAATATACCAAACTCAGTGATGGAATAAACCAATAAACTTTATTATACAAAAGAAACAAGTCAGTATATAAACAGAAAGCTACTTATGGTTGAACTTTTTAAAAGTCCACCCTCTGATCCCTTCACAGGGCTAAGATTTCTGCTAGTTTTTTCTTTTACCTCTCCAGACTGCCTCTGTTCCTGTTCTGGTTTCTTCCGATGCCCTCATGGTAGAAAAGGCTGTGATGGTACACAACTTGCAGGAGAGCTATATGGTGGCAGAGTTGGTGAAAATGTGAATAGCAATTTGCCAATAGCAGTGAGGGAGATAGGTGGCTAAACTCTTCAGGTTGTGGAGGAGGCTGTGGCAGTAGAACACAAGAGGGCCCAGGGTAGGTTAATTGACTGTGTGAGGCACGATTAAAGATAGAAGGTGAAAGGGATAGTGCAGTGGTGCAGCAGTAGCGTTATCACCTCAGAGCAAGAGGTTCTTTGGTTTGATTCTCGGCTGGGATGCATTCTGTGTGGAGTCTGCATGCCCTCCCTGCATTCCTGTGGGTTTCCTCTGGGTGCTCCAGTTTCCTCCCATGTTACAACTACATGTGTCTGGAGTGTTTCTCCCCAGGCCTCTGCTGAAAATTGGCTTCATTCCAAGTCGGACTTTTCCAGTAAACAAATGTTAAGTAAAAATAAATAGATAAATGGCTACCAGAAAAATACTTTCAATGGCAACACGGACAGATGTCAGAGAAGTGTAATGATATCTCCAATAAGACAGAGCCCAAATCATTAACTAGCAGCACTGATACTACTGTCAAGGGGAGATCCAGAATGCTATTTATTTATTTTACAATTTGGTTATCAAGTGGGTGAGCAGTTCCAAAAACCCTTTTCAGTCATGACCTAGCTACAAAAGGTATAAAGTTAATAATAAAGCATGCAGCATTAATGAAGACTAAAACATAGTCCAGAATTAAATAAAGGAAATCGGAAGATAGGCTTAAGCTTAAAACTATACAGGTGCCCTTTTCATTTGTAGCAAGATCTCATAGGTTGCAAGGATACAATGTGCATTAACTGTAATGAGGTGTAATATAAGCTATCACCTGCTGACCACAGTTTATACAGACCAGCCCAGACATCGAAATCAACTGAAGCTTCCCAAGAGGATCTGGCAGATTGTTAACCCTTCTCGTTATGATGCAGACATCTTCCTCCTCATTATTGCCCTGTGAAGGTCTTTATATACTGACCCTAATGTCATGGCTATGTCACATCACCCTGATAACAGTCTGCTGCACAGCCACCATGATCTCCTGTTTGGTCCCTTATGCAACTAGTCACAACCACACAAGTCACAAGTACTGAGAAACCATATCTAATCATGAGCCACACACACACACACACACACACAGACACACACACACACACACACACACACACACACTTATATCTACCGAATAAGAGTATGGTAGCTGCACGCATCATGCACAACACCTAACATAGCAAGCAGTATTAGTGGCAAGCAAACATACAGGACTGCTACTACTGAATATAATTTGTTTCCACACATGTATGGTGATGTATTGCAGACATGAGATGCACTGCTGTATAGATGGAAGAAATAGTAAATAACCATCACCACATAACATGCTGGTATCTGTATGATGGTATGCTGCTATAACCCTATGTGGTTACTCCAAGAATGCTGATTATATATTCACTGGCTGCCACAGTTTGGATCTGTGTTGACTTTCCTACATTCATGCTACACAGAAGCACCACATTGAAAGCACCACTTGACAGCTGAATTGTGCATATGAATAGTCAGCAGCTGACTTGAGTAAGGCTCATTAGAATGTTTATATGGTGTTCTATAAACCCTCACTCAAGTAAGCAAGCCATGTCTCACTCATTACACTTAGCTTGATGGGCAGTGGTAATTTGTGTGTTCTGCAGTGACATATATCACATTGCATGTCAACATGCCACAAACAGCAAATACAGGTGGAAAGATGCCAATAATGTTATACAGATGCTCATGTCATAGTCCAAGTAACACTGTTACATGTACACATTTTTGTACATTGAGTACAGTGGAGCCATTCATATACCAATTTACATCACACATTGAACCATACAAGATGACATGT
This sequence comes from Protopterus annectens, assembly GCF_019279795.1. Lineage (NCBI taxonomy): Eukaryota > Metazoa > Chordata > Ceratodontiformes > Protopteridae > Protopterus > Protopterus annectens. Next base: position 827,644,803 of record NC_056725.1, read on the forward strand.
AAGCAACACTTGAAGAAAGTAATAACAAAATTCGAACCACTATGTTGTAAAATACTAGTTATTTATTAAGACAATGTAAGCACTTTTGGGTGAAGTACCCTTCATCAGACTAGCGCTTACGTTGAGTGCCTTAATAAATAACTGGTATTTTACAACATGGTGGTTCAAATTTTTTTATTACTTTCTTCACTTGCTCTGGTTGCTGAATTCGAACCTTTAGTGTTCTAGGTCCTGTTTTGACTCTTTTGGACTTCTTATGTAAGCAACAATACAAATAATTTTCATAATAGATCCGTCTGTGCTGTGCTAACTTTAGGTCACCAACTGCAACAAGTATATCTGTATTTGTCCAGGAACTAACAGATATGGTGTGGCCAGCGCAGTGGGCAATGATGTCACACATAGTATGAGGTAACTTATGCAACCATACCCTGTACAGACAAGTAACATCTTACACAATGCATCAGACAGTGCACAAAGATACAGAACACCTTATACATTTTGTAAAGTAATGACATTCAGGGTTTAGCTGCTTATGTACCTTGGTAACATATTCATTTTATGCAATCAGACCCTGAGCAGGCAAGTAATGCCATGCAGTCTGTAGACCCTGGCAAAATTTGGCATAATTTATGAACTAGCATCTTATAGAGATACATAACACCAAACCTGGCACAGTAAATTATGTGACTTAGCAAGACATTGTGCTCTTTATGCATTCACAGCCTGCACAGATGAGTGACACACACTTGGTGTGCAGCTTCTGTGGAACAGGTGTCCTTAGCATACTTCACATATCTGTGTTTTGTGTAGATATATAAAACCTTGCCTATTATAGCAAAATATACAGAACAGGTATATAGCACGTATTTAACAAATTTGCACTTGAATAGACAACTAGCACCACAACCATTGTAAAAACTTTTACACAGATGAAGCACAAGTGCATTTTATGCATTCCCACATTTTAAAGACAGGTAACACTATACCTTTTGCATCAAACTGTGTGCAGTGAATACATATCTTGCACTTTATGTACTCCAATCATGTCCATACTGTTATTACTGCTCCAGTACAACATATTTATATATGCACATTCATTGTTGTTGCATGAAATGTAGGCTCCCCTGAGTCTTTACTCCCACTGCTGGGATGTGCCTCAGTTTCTACAATAGTACCACACAGACATCTGAAAATCAGCAACACAGTGGTATGTATGGGCTACACGTTTTATAACACAGCCACCACTGGTTGCCTTGTCTGTCAGTCACATGCAGTGTCAAATAATATGTCATCATTCACAGGAGGCTTGCTATGCTACTTCCTACCATGATCTATATAGCATTATTGCACAGTATCTGCTCTGGAGCAGTGACTTATGTCCGTAATATACATGTACATACTGTATATTGTAAGAGGCATTTATAGACCAGTATGTTCACAGCTGTGTTTGTCATCTTGCATCTGAGCTTCTTTACTTAGTACAGATGCATATGCTGTCTCATAAGAGCAGGTTTACACATTGATGCAATTTTGTATAATATGTACTGTTTAGTGCACAGAGCATCTGTAGAGAAGCTGTTTAACATTCTCATGCCAACAATATCCTTACCTAGTATGCGAGCTGAGTTAAATACTTCACAGCATCATTCTGGTGTACATATTATTAAACATATATGGGTATGGAGGATGCACCACTTAATGTGTTTTTTTTTCTCATACTAACATATATGTCCTTCAAGTCTCTGCTCTGCAGGTAGTACTTCTACATGAGATGCTCAGAAGCTGCTATTTACTATGACCACTATATATCATGTGTTTGAAATAATTGTACGTGACAACTGAATGGTTAGTTTGGATTCGACGTTTGTCTTTTGTATGGATAGGATTTTCCTGGAAGTTTATTTAAATTAAAGTTTTAAGTGGTTGTTTTTATTGAAGTCTGATAAAGCATCCATCTGTGGACATGAAAGCGCTTACTTTGTAATTAACATTTTTTGGATCTACTGCCATGTTTGCATTCTCTATGTTCTGTTTTGGATTTTATATTACAGTATGTACAGTCCATATTGCTTGTTGGTGTATTTATGTAGCTTCTGTTGTGGCAACAGCGGCAACAGCTCCACATGATGTTTGACAGTCTGCAGTGCTGTACTGCAGTATGTATGTGTCTGTTTGTGTGTTTGAGCTTGTGTATGTTGATGGTATGACTGAGTACAGGGCCGTGCAACTGCATTGCTTAATTCGGTCACTGTGCTGAAATGACAATACAGTGACTTCTGTCCACTCTGTAGCCCTCTGCATTGAGTTGAAATGCAGTTTCAGAGGACAGCTCCAGTAGACAGTATAGTATATCTAAATTATGTTACTGCTGTTATTCATTTTGAACTGCTTCTTAGTGTATGTGCTAGACAATTAGACAACGACAATGAGTTTGATGTACAATAACGTACCAGCTCTGCAGTCCTGCTACACTGTAATCTATGAAAGGTACATATGCATTTACCTTGTCTCATCAATTATTCACCCTATGTGTTGTATACCATGTTTATGAATGCAACCCAGAGGCATTTTAAAAAGACATTCTCAAAAAACAAATGTAATAACAGATAGTACAGTTCCTGACAGTAACTAGAGAAATCATTCTCACAGCAGCGCTTATTAAGAATAAGAGAAATCCGTTAAAGAAGTTATTTTCAGTACAAAGATATCAAATGAATAGTTTGTTTTGCAGAAACTGATGTTGAAAAAGAAACTGACTGAGAATAAAGGAACATATGTCCTTAGTATGAAAATAAAATATAACCCAACGGTGAGAATATAAACCAAGTGATTCTCTGTTTAGAAAAGATGTGAACATAATAAAAAACTGAACCTTCAGTTGACTATTGAAAGCAATGTAAAACTACATTCCATTCATTACTGTGTCTAGAAAAACACAAAACATCAAGGACAAATGATGTACTCTAAATTTAAATTTATTACCAGAAGTAATGGTAGAGCTTGGTTACTAAACAGAAACTTAAATGATTTTCTACCTTTAATATTTGCCAATGCACCATTTTATATTTTGCATCTAACACAAAGTGCTATCAATCAAGGTAGTGGTTCTGCACTTTATTGTATACAAGTCATATTTTATGCATTTTTTTAAATGAATGAAGATGAATATGTATAACTTAATAAATAACTTAGTTAAAAAGTGAAATTATTTCTTTTAGATCTGGAATACAGAAACATGTTTGACTAAAAGAAGTCATAACAGTCAGGGCACATTAGCCAAACACTTTAATAGCAGTGGAGGAAACTGTAGTACTGATTGAAGAAACTATGTGCCTTTTCCAGTTATAAACAGAAAATATGTGAAACAGAATGAAGAACCTGCTTCTTGGGGAAGTGTTTAGATTAATAATCTATGGTGTGCAAATTCAAAGGTCTCTAGAAAATATGCATAACAAGTCAGAAACCTAATTGGCTAAGAAGCTCTCAGTATGGTGGTAATATCAACATTACTACCCTATAGGAAGAGAATCAAGGAATAAGATACTAGAACCACACAAATCTAACTATCACCACATGATTTAATGCCCTAAAACATTTAGTGATGTCATAGCAAAGCATTTTCCTGTAAACTAAAAAGCGCTGATTAGGAAACAACAAAAAATAAACACAGGTAAAACGTTTTCAATTTGTTTATCCCCCAGTACTTTTTCAAACTCTCAGCCTGCCTACTGGAGCCCCTTCATCCCATCAGCTTGCAGGTTCCCCTTACCGTTTAGCCCAGGTGCTGCTGCCTAGAACAAAACAGCCCATGAGTGGAGACCTAACTGTCTTCCAATCAGGCAACTACATTATGATTTTACCATGGAGTCATCCTCAGTGCTTTACTGTGTATTTTAATATGTCCTAGATTCCTCATCCCTCTTCAAGCCAGACAGTGTGCATGTTGCCAAATCAGGGTCTCCGTGCACCAGTTATATCTTTTGTGTGTTTTGACATACAGCAAATGCACTGCAGAGCAGAAGCAGAGTATTTTTTTTGCATGTCCTCCAACAGGTGCCACATGACCCTGATGCCTTGCTGCAGTGGGGAGCTGACACTGGCTACTCATTTATAGCCCTCTGGCTGCCTCCTGCACCAAATGCCTCCATTAATCAAGCTTGCTTTACTGGGATTCATTTACAGCTTTATCTCTCAGTACAGCAGAGACAGCCAGTATTAAATTATAATGCATTCTGAATCTGAAAAAGTCCCATTTTGTATTTCTTACTTCCTAAAGCAATCTGTGCTTTTTAAGCAGTTGCAATTAAATCATAGTGTTGGTTTACTTTCAGATTTCTGTTATGTGAATATCAGGATAACCACTTCTAATATAAATCAGATTTATGAATTGAAATGTCAGGAAGCTATGGCCTCATAAATGTCAGCTGATTTTCAGAGGTGCAATTCACAAAGGATCAGAGAGTATGGCTGAAGTTAAAATATGTGACACCGAATGCAGACTAAGATGTGCAGCATAATATGTTCTAATATAGGCATGTAGATCATGACCTGCACAGAGGCTTGACTGCAGATAAAAAGACAATAAATGCCACTGGAGATCTATACAAAAAAGAATGCCACAGAGGAAAAAGATGGCTTCCAAAAGCAAAGAATCAACCACATAGGTGGGCCTGAAGCAGTGCAGGACATAAATAGATCGCCAGACATCATACGATATTCACTGGTGTGTTGGCAGAGGCAGTAAGTGTTAAGTCCATTATCCAAACAGTTTGTAGATCTGAACTAGGCAGGCCTTAGAGCCAGAGAAATATATAATGACTGCCACATGCATACAGAAAAACTGGCAAGGTTTTTCTGACAGCTTTTGGCAGGCTATGGTGCCACACATTGTATCAGGGTCATTGTAATAGAGACACAGATATGGACAAGGACAGGGGCCCTACTTTCATTGACATTTTAGGAACTAGGTAGGGATAACACATACTTCAGTAAGCCACATGGCACCATAGTGCATTGTAACCATTTCAGCACATGCAGCAGAGTTTATCAGATATCCAGACAAAGCAGACCACTATGCACAGACCTTGGGTACTTTTTGTGATATTTCAGGACTGTTATTCCAGGTGTGACTGACTTTACATATACCTTGCCATAATGTATGCAGCAGGATAGGGCTGATAGGCATACATCACTGTCAAAGGCTTTTATTGAATCACTTGTCATGCTGCCTACAAAAGACAGGATACGATGACCACAATGTGCAGCTCAGACAAGCCAGTATACTGCAAGTATTCCTGCTATCGAAACATGAAAACTAGTTTACTACTGATTGTCTCCAGATTTGCACATACCCAGTACAGCTATGGCTTATGGGATCCATATGCCTTCCATAAATAGATTAAGAGGGCGAATATGATCTCATACACCATTACACCAAAAACAACTCGAAAAACTGCAAAAGCATGCACAATGTTCACGACCTGTTGTATGCTGCACAATACGACTTCTCACTCTAAGGGCTATCAGACCTGCTGCCGAAGGAGAGTGTCAGATCATATGGCCGTTAATGATCAGAAAGAGATGACATATGTTTCACTCTGGTAGACAGATGAGAGATCAGCATCTGAGATAATGCTTCATGAATTCTGTGAGGTGTATTTGGGTCACAACAGCCTTGCAGAAGTACATAGCCCCGCACTGTAAATTGCAAAACATGAGTCTGATATCAGGCAAGGTCTACATGGCCTAGCTAATATGGAAGTTGTTTTTACTGGACAAACTGTAGGTCTTATATACACAATAACTCATTTTCATTATTGTCTTGGAATTCCTCTTTTCATCCTTATCATCACCTCCTATCTCTAATATTTAGTTTTGTGAATATGCTCATTTTTTACTCTTTATGTTGGTATTTGCTGTGCTGTACATAATTTTGTTATTTCACATAGTTTCTGGTTACTGTTTCCATAGGTTCATAGGTTCATAGGTTCATAGGTAGATACTAGACTATCTGCCAGAAGGCATTTATAAGCCTAGCCAGAGTGTGTTGGCTTTCGCTGCCCCCTTAGATTAGTTCCCTGTGCCTCTGTTCAGCAGAGCCATTAAAGTGATCCCTGGGGTAAACTTTCTGTTTCCCATGCACTCTTCAAGGTTTTTCTTGAAGAGGGTTAGTGAGGAGCTCTGCCTAATGTAGATTGGAATCTTGTTCCAGAGCATGAGAAGTCTCTGGGACAGGAATCTATCCCTCCAGCATGTCCTATTTATTGTTGTGGTGAGGTTTAGATCCCTGGAGCGTGTGGCTCAAGGGGATATGGTTTTCTTTAGGTGGAGCATGTCCATCAATTCTGGGTTGGACATGGCCTTGTATGTCAGGCAGAGATCACCTCTGAATAGGTGGTTTGCAACTGAGTACAGCTGGAGTTTCTTCAGTCAAGCTGCATAGGGCATCTGCTTGAGGCCAGTGATCCTTTTGGTGAGGTACTTCTGTGGTCTTTCCAGTTGTTCCAGGTGTCTTGTAAGGTGCATCCCAAATGGGGCATTGTATTCTATGATGGTTCTGATGAGCGATGTGTAGAGGGGCCCAATGACCTCTTTCAATCTGGATGCAAACCCTTTTGTGATTAGGTGGGCCACATAGAAGGATTTTCTAACCACTTTGACAATGTGATTATCAAAGGCGAGGTTACTATCTGCTTGGATTCCCAGATCCCTTATTACGTCTTCCGTATTTAGAGGGCTACCACGTATATGATAGTTTGTGGATGCTTTGTTTTTTCCAAAGGGGATGACTATGCACTTTTTGGCATTTAGCTTGAGGTCATGGTTTTGACACCAGGTATCTGTCTCAGTGAGACCCTTTTGGAGGATGTCTGTGTCAGTCGGAGTGTCAATTATAGCCCCTAGTTTGCAGTCGTCTGTGAACTTGGTCAGCCATAGTCCTCCTGTGCTTGCCTGTACCTCTGAGAAGTATATGCTGAACAGGAGGGGTCCTAGGACTGAGCCCTGGGGAATGCCACTTGTAACCGGTTTAGAGTCAGACCTAGCTCCCGCAACTCTTACCATGTGGGTTCTGTTCGTGGGCCAGTTGGCAACCCATCTCGATTTATGTTCAGGCTGGTGAGCTTGTCTATAATACATGAGTGGGGAATAGTGTCAAAGGCCTTTGCGAGGTCTATGTAGGCTGTGTGTACCACCTTTCCCTCGTCTATAGCCTTGGTAACTGTCTCAAAGAAGTCCACCAGGTTTAGGAGGCATGATCTGCCCTTAACAAAGCCGAACTGGGTAAGGTCCGGTGTTTGGAGGTTCCCAATGTCTCTGTTAATGAGATCCATGATGATGCGCTCCATAGCTTTGCAGACCAAGTTAGTCAGGCTTGTAGGGAGACAGTTCCTGGGGTCCATTGTGGCTCCACCTTTGTGGAGCGAAATAATTGCTGTGCCCCACTTTGTGGGCACATAGCTTGTGAAGAGGCTGAGTTTAAACAGTGTGTTTAGGTGAGGGGTTAGTTCATCTTTGAGCTCATATAGGACGCAGCCTGGGACACCGTCCAGTCCCATTGATGCTGTGTTTTTGGCTTTGGAGAGGGCTGTTTTTACCTGATTGTCTGTAATTTCAGGGGCACTACATTCTTCTGGTATAGTTATGAACCCTTTTGGGGGTGAGAGGGGGGTGAAGTTTGCACTGAACCTGTCTGCCAGGATGTTGGCTATATCGGTCGGTTCAGTGTATTTTGTGCCATTCTGCACTAACTCCGAGCAGATCTGAGAATTGCCACTTAGATTCTTGACATAGCTAAAGAATGCCTTGTAGTTATCTTTGGAGTCTATGGCAATTTTTCTTTCAAAGCTAGCCTTGGATGATTTTATGAGGGAATGTAGTTTCTTGCTGATACTGATCAGGGATGTCTTCCCTTCTTGGGATTTTACTCTTTTCTGTACTAGTTTCCTCCTTCTATTGTATAGCTTGTTTATGGCAGGGGTCCACCAGACTGGTTTCCTTTTCTTGGAGGAGTGAGTCTTGGTTTTGTTTGGAATAGCACAATCTATGCATTCGTGTAGGTGCCCGTAGAGTGCATTAGTAAAGGATTTTGCAGCTTGGACAGCGTTATCCTTTAGCATGGGGGATTTGAAACTTCCCACCTCGGTCTTAAGTAATGTGAAGTTTGCTTTTGAAAGGTTTTTCACAGTGGTTTCTTTGACCGGGGGTGGTGGCAGAATGTGGATATCCAGAGTGATTAGTTTATGGTCAGATCTAACCAACGAGGGGTTGACGTCCGGTGTGGAACACCGGTCACCCGTGTTGGTGATGACCAGGTCCATTATGTTGTCACTTCTGGTGGGGGTGTTGAGCAGTTGATCCAACGCGTTTGAGTTTATAAATTCTAGGAAATGTTGGGCAAGGGAGTTTGTACTTGAGTAGTTCTTCCAGTTAATGTTTGGTTAATTGAAATCACCCAATATCAGGGTATTTGGTAGGATCTTTATGTTTCCCAGTGTTTCCAGGAATGTGGAGTGGGGGTCCTGGGACATGGTGGGTGATCTGTAGCAAGCTTTAATTTGAATAGCAGTTTTGCCCATTGTTAGTTGCACGTGGATGATCTCTGAAGCATCATGCTGTGCCACTAACCTGAAGGTGTGAGTACCTTTGATGAATATGGATACTCCCCCACCTTTTGTATTTTGGTTCGGGATTTGTGGCTGAAATGTATGGTATGAGTTGTAGCCTGGTAGTGTTGGGGTGCTCTCTGGAGCTTAAACCAGGTTTCTGTTACTGCACATATATCGATTATCTCCATACTGAGGAGTGCTTCAAGTGTGTGCATTTTGAGGTTTAGACTTCTGGCATTGAGTAGCATTACTCTCAGTTTTTTGTTACTTGTGCTATTTACTGCAGTGGGTTTGTCTTTTGAGCCTTGCCTAAAAAAGGAACTATTGGGGTGGCAAGAGCCTTTGCCAGTATTCGAAAGCCTAAGGGTAACAGGTGCAAGCCGTCTCTAGTGAAGCAGCGTGGCTTGTCGAGCATGTCATCCCAGGCTGACAGACACTGGATCCCCTCAGAGGTGATCTCTGCCTAACATAAAAAGCTATGTCAAACCCAGAGCTGTTGGACATGCTCCACTTAAAGAAATTCCAATCTCTCCGAGATACACGCTCTAGGGACCTAAACCTTGTCACCACAATAACAGAACATGCTGGAGGGATAGATTCCTGTCCCAGAGACTTCCCATACTCTGGAACATACTACCTATCTATGTCAAACAGAGCTCCTCATTAGCACTCTTCAAGAAAAATCTTGATGACTGGATGGGTAATAGGAAATTCACCCCGGGGATCACTTCTGTGGTTCTGCTTGACAGGGGCACAGGAAAATAATTTTCTTGGGTGGCGAAAGCCAGGGTACATTTTTGGCTAGGCTTGTATAGGCCCTAGGGCCAATAGCCTAGTACCTACCTATGAACCTATGAACCTTTGAATGACACCAGAAACTTAGTCAATTGTTGAAATTGATCATTTTTTCTCTATACCGTGGTATTATTCTTGGTGAGGCAGGATGCTACTCAGGGTCAGGGTCATACCGGCCTGGGCTTCGTGATCAGAGAGCTCCTCCATGTCTCTTTTCATGTAGTCCAGGACGGTACGGCTCAGGTCATTCACACCAACATGGACAATGACAGACTCATATTTGTACTTGTTCTGAAGTGACCTGAGTGCTTGTGTTATGTGGCGGATCCTGGCACCCGACAGGCAGCTAGCAGTAACCTTCTCCTTGTTCAGCCTAGTGAGTGGGATGTCAGTGTGCCTGACTATAGAGTCACCTATTACTAGTGTGTTGGGTATGTTATTTTGCCTTATGGGTTGTGAGTGCATGGCACACTGGTTTTGTGAAGTATGTGTTTCACGGTTTGTGTTGAGGGGTGGAGGTTGCTTGGATGTCTGCTTTGGAGGTCTCTGTTGCTTTTGCAGATTTTTATTTAGAGCCTCCGAGTATGTTTTTGTGTATTTATATGTGTTTTTTGTCTGTACTGGTTTTATAGGTCTATGTGAGACTGGTGGTGTGATGCAAGTAATTCCCTTCTCCTCTTGACTGCCTGGTCCAGTTTTGGTTTGAGGGAGCTTAGCCTTCAGTTTGGCTGTATAATTGCATCTCTCGCATGTATTAGTGTTTGGTGGAAGGAGGAGAGGTTGTTTGTGTACGTGAGGCAATTGTAACATTGCCTCAAAATGCCCAGTTTAACCAGTTAGACCGGAAAGTACACCTGAAACTGCCCTTTGGACATGCCTGGATAAGTACAGTGAACTGTTTTACTGACTGGCTGGTAGGGTCAAATAGAGAGCCTTGTCCTTCTCTACAGTATAGGGGCATCTAGTGCTAAGGTTTATTAGTGCTTGCTTTGAGTTTTGAGCAAGTGCCGGGATGAGAAGTGAATGGTTTGAGTGCTTAAGTTGAAAGTTTATCTAGTTCCAAGGGAAAAATTGAAGAGTAGACTTTGTGGAGCCAGGAATACTTATACCCTACCTAACTGACACTGCCCGGCACGCAAAACTGTGCAAATGCAGGTTTTATAGCAAGGAAATGAAAGAGATAGAAATTAGCCCAAAATGGCCAATAAACTACTAATTTCTAGGCTGAAACCACTCCTCCAGGGACAGATAGGCTGCTCAAAGCTGCAGCTCTCACAGTGAACAGAGAAACTTCCTTCTATCCAAGTAAGGTATGGGCAAACACAGAAACTTGTAACACAGCCCTGAATTCAGCACTAACCTGAAAACTGGACAATACTAACTTAGAAAGGTGGGAAAACAAGTATTTTGTTTTTCAGAAAATAAAGCAGATACAATCAAAAAACACTTTAAATGCACAGAAACGGATTCAGAAAAAGTCTCACTGCCTGCTCTAATGCTCAGCAAGGGTTGGTCATTACTAGTTTATTATCATACCTCTGAAATTAACACTGTGCTGGCAGACCTGACTGTGCTAGTGTTCTCCCTAGTGAAACCTGTTCCATTAGTAAAGGAATACACAAACACGCACACCCACGCGCGCACACACACACACACACACACACACACACACACACACACACACACACACACACACACACACACACACACACACACACACACACACACACAAACTTCCCATTTCCATGGTTTCACTGAATATATCTGCACCACGAGTACTCTGATAGGAGTGAACGGGTGACAACAATATTTTAAAAGAATTCACTTTTTCCTTCTAGAATAAAGTTTTCCTCAGCTGAATGTGTCTGTAAATTGCTTGGCTGAAGAAATCAAGAGGGTTGAATGTTTCTGGGGACATCACATGACTAATTACCATTAGCCACTTCCCCAGACTACTGCATTAGCTTGTGATTTTGCCTGCAAGACTATTCTCAATACAGAGGACCCTGCAAGGGAAACATCTCAAAGGTACAGCAGTCTGTGTATCATAAAGGCTTAGCATGATGTATAAATCTTCTGATGTAAGGCATCTGCATTTTGCTAAGCCTTTCCAAGTCCCAGGGTGTATCATTTCCTCTTTATTTTTGTCATTATTACTCTATTTTACTTACCTGTGTTGCACAGTGAGATAATTTAACAATGTGAAAATCTTTGTATGAGCCTGCATCTTTACTGCCTTGGTTCTGTATGCTCACAGGCTGAGACTGAAATTGTCAGTATTGGTCAGTGTTTTACCTTGGTCAACAAATGCAAATGATAACTGGTGTATTCCTCTCCCATCCCAGTCCTCGTGATCTTTGGTTTATGCTTATCCACATATCCATTAATTTAGTTACTGTTTCTGCTCCTTCCACCTGTTAATGAAGGTTACTGCATTCATCCTTATCCACCATCAATTATCTGAAATAATATTTCCTAATACTTCCTGCTACCTAGTGAGTGCCACTCACTCATAACTCTGTTACTCCCATGCATCACTTTTGTACCCACGAGGCTGTGGGACACACAGATATATTTGAACATTCCCATCATGCTCTACTCTGCCATCTTTCATCAAGACTTTAAATGTTTAGTCTCTTTTTATATGGCACATGATACAGACCACGACACTACTTGAGGTACTCTTTTTTTCTGCGCTACTTGTCTCATCTGTATCTGCATGATGATGAGGTCTTTTTTATTTTTTTATTTCATTTATTCAATATTTGTTTATCAGGAAAGTCCGACTTGGAACAAAGCCAGTTTTCAGTGGAGGCCCACGGAGAAATGCTCCAGATGCATGTCTTTGAAAAGTGGGAGGAACCTGGAGCAACCAGAGGAATCCCACATGAATGCAGGGAGGACATGCAGACTCCACAAAGAAGGCACTTCAGCTGAGAATCAAATCAGACAACCTTTTGCTGTGAGATGACAATGGTACCACTGTACCACTGCTCCCTCCTCGAAAACTGTCTTCATGCTTGGACTACTATAGAGCTGTCCAAGTGTATGAAGCAGTTCTACAACTTTGGCTTTTAATTTTGTTTAATTTATCGACTTATTTTTTGCTGGGGATGCTTTTGCCTGCACATCACAGTATAACACCTGACTTCTTATTGCTTTTTCTTGTAATTTGCTTAAACTTATGTCACCTAATATGACTATTATCAGATGCTTTTCCTTTTACTGCCACTTCTATGCCACCCTATTTGTCTGCACCTTAGCTAGATTATAATATTTCTGAGAAACACTGTTTTGCACTGAATTTAAAGTGATATATTTTAGATGTACATACACACATACATACATACATATATAAATCAGCATAAGACTGATGTTTTTTTTAGTCTGCCCAAATGTTGCAACTAGTGCCCTGTAGGTACCTCTTGTATCCTCTTCTCCCTTATCTGAGCTGATTCATTGATTTTGCTATGTAACGCCTTTTCAAGAGATGATTACATTACATTTGTCCACCATCCTGTATAATACTTCGTTTGTTTTGTTTTTTTTTTTTTTTTTGTTCAAGGGGGTACCTCTTGTTTTTTTTTTTTTATTGTCAGGGAAGGCTTTATCCATGCAGTCATGAGGGTGTTTTATGCTCTCACTGGCATCCAGGGAAGGAGAGCTTTTCCACTTTGTTGCTAAGCTTACCCTGGTGGGTATGCAAGCACTTGCTTCACCGATATTCCCTTGTCCATGTATGTGTGCCCCCCCAAAAAATGCACTGGCTGAGGCTTACTGTCAGTGGCTGGGGTGCCCATGCCCATAGTTTCCTACCACCACCTCCCACATCATGATGGGCTTGTGCTCTGTAGCAGAAGCCCTGTCATCAAATCATTGGAGCAAGTTAGGTGGGAACCCACCATAGCTTTCCCCACGATGGGCATACCCCATCTTCCTTGCCTGAGCTGTTAGTCAAATTCAAGTCGCTTATTGGCTGTATTAAAAGTTTTGTCCCTCTACACCAGTGATGTAGGCAGTGGAATAATACTTTAACATGATCAAGCAGGAGCTTGAATCTTCAGTTTGAAAAGCATGACCCCCTCCTGCTCCCTTTGCTTCCTCAGATGTTCACTGCATTTAGAATGCCCCTTAATGATTTAGTGAACCCAGAAGATGTCCTTATTCTTTCTCTCTGTTTGTGAGGAACAGCTCCAGCCTTTCTAGCCTCTTCATACACAAATTACCTTCCATTTCTTTTACCATCATAGTGCCCTTCCTCTGTTCCCTTCTAGCACCTCTGTTTCTCTTTCACCTATATAGTCATCAAAATCAGGTGCAGTATTCCAAGTGGGCCCACACCAATAACCTGTTAAGTGGAAGAATCACTTCCTTTTCCCTGGAGTTGATGCTCCTGAAGATGTGTTTCAACATCATGGTCTCTGCCTTCTGCCTTCTTCATTCTGTTCATAGTGGCTCATTGCTGAACTTCCATCTTCTCTGGTCTTTTACCTGTTTTGTGGCTCAGATTGCACCCCTAGCTTGTATAACATCCTGAGGTTATTGCTGTAGCACCCTACATTTCTCAGCACTGAACTCTAGCTGTCATTTGAAGGCCCATACTGACTTCCTCATGTTTTTTTAGACTATCTACTAACTTCCTCATGTTTTATTAAGACTATTCACTTATTTTCCTACTACTATTCCTATTATTTGTTGTCTATGAAGAGAGAGATGTGGCTTTCTATGCATTGCCTGATGTTGGCAGCAAACATATTGAAGTGTACAGGTCCCAGAGCCAGTCCTCATGGCACTGTGTCACCTACCTGTATTTCTCTTGCACTCATATCACTGTTACCACTTAATTCCTGCTTGATAACCAGCTTTTCACAGCTTTGACCATTTTCCCCCTACATCTACCGTTTTACTTTGGTTAATGGCCTTCTGTACAGTAGTGAATCAAAGGCTTACAATGTATGTAACACCAGTCAACTGTCTTCAGTTTACCTTTGCAATGACCTAGCCATAAAACAGGATGCTGTTCACCTGCCAGGATCTTCTTATAAATGCATGCTATTTTAAGTTCTTGAGGTCACAATCCTTCAAAAATCTGACCGAGTTTCCCTCAATATCTGTCCTTTGACCACTCATGCTGTGAAGTTCACATTGAGTAGTCTTGAAATTCTATAGGAAGATTTTAACACTATGCACCTTTGTATATAAGCATTCATTGTTCAAAACAGAAGTTACACACTGACAAAACTATTTTAACAAAGCTCATTTGTGCTTTACATTTAGTATTGCCTGTATAAAGATAGCTATTGTGGGTTACCGGGTATAACGTGCTGTTGTTGGTTTTTTTGGGGATTATATTTGTGGAAGTGAATCTTTATTCCCTGTATCAACTGCCATTGACATGGATTTGTATTTTCAATACCGCAGTTTCCAGTGAATGAAACAAAAAAAGGAATGAATTACAGCGATGGATGTACTAGCACTGACTTAAAAATGCACTAAGTGAAAAACATTATTTATGAGAGTATGGCTTGAGAAAAATCTTCACTAAGGAAAGAAATACAGTCTTATTTTTCTTTCAGTGAAGAAGTAAGATGTGTTTAAGGCTTTTGTTGCTGACAAAATAGTACCCCCGGTGAAATGAGAAGACAAATTTTTGAGAGGCTATAAGAGCCACATCTGGGAATTTCAAAGCATAAAGAAAGAGCAAGAGATGCGCCATTTTCATTTCATATCATAACAAAAATCCAAAACAAGACATGATAGAATACCCAGTACAAGTCATCTGTTTGGTTTAGAGGACAATGTATCTCACATGGGTAGATTATTATTATTATTATTCAAAATGCCGTCAAATATCAGTGTGCATTATATGTGTAGATTAGCATTATTGCAAGAACACTGAACTAATCAAACTGGCAGGTACATCAAGCGCAGCTGTTACTACTGCCTTAATGTCTATATTTCATGACGAGAATACCTGATTTTGTCATATCTGAAAATGGTCTTTACTACAAAAGTCAGGAAATTAGAAGATTTGTGCAATCGTAGGAACTCAGACATATAACATCAGCTCCACACTATCCATAGTCTAATGAGCCAGTCAAGACAAGTGTTCAAACAGTGAAAAAATCATACGAGAAAGAGTTGTAACAACAGGTGTGAGAGGACTGTCATTCCATAATTCCTGAATATAGTAATACTCAAGTTTATGGACTCTACCTCTTACGGCTTAGTTGTTAGTGGTCAAAATGGCTGAAAAACAAATGCTCTTCTTGGATCGCATTACTGATGTCTGAAATTAATGCAGTATGAAGGAAATGTTGAGAAGAAGTCAAATGAAACTGAAGTCTCATAGAAAGTGAAGGAAAGGAAGATTAACTTAGAAAGGACATTAGAAAGCTTGCAGCATCAAAGGTAAAGTAGATGGAAAAAGCAGCTGAAATAATATTCTGTATCATTCACGGAGAAAACGCAAAAGCTGTATAGAAGGAACTGAAGATATTTGAATCAGAATAAGGATTGAGAAAGATGACCAAGTAGAAGTCACGCAGCAAGAACTGTCACAGAAAGACAGAGTCTGTGAGAACTCTGATGGTCAATACTTATAGAAAAAAGGCATTTCATTTGCGTCTCCCTGAAAAGCTGTAGCACAACAGGAACCATTTCAAAAGTTGATCTCATCAGTAAGGAAAACTCTATCAAATATTCTAGCTCTAAAAGACCATTGGAAAAAAAAATCCACCCAGCCACAATCCCCTTTTCCCACTTTTGCACAGAGGGTTGGGGTGTCACTTCAACAGTGACAATCATCTAGAGGCAAGGTTTACACTGCTAAGTGTGTAGCCTTGTCATGGTACTTCTTCCACACCAAACACTTGCACACACACTCACACCTAGGGCCAGTTCAGAGTGTCCAATCCACCTACTGCATGTCTTTGGAATGTGGGAGGAAACTGGAGCACCTGGAGGAAACCCACACAAATGCAGGGTTAGGACATGCATACGCTACATGGAAGGCACCCCAGCCTAGAATTAAACTGGAGTACCTCTTGCTGTGAGGCAACAATGCTATCCACTGTGCTGCCCACTATTTAAAAAAATATATAGGCAGACATATGGGCAGTTCATGAGTTGGATGTGATAGTGAAGACTGAAACAAAAGTTCTGATTTTGACATTAAAAACATGACATATTTACTGTAGTTAAGGATCATTTAAACTGGTAAGTGTAATCTGATGAATGCTACCTCAAAGGAAGTATATCAAAATGGATACATTTTATAACTAGAAAAAGGGGATGTAGCATATGGTGGTGTGTATTTCTCAATATGGCAATAACTAACTGTTGGAAGTGTGTGCCATATGGTACACTTACTTGAAGCAGGAGAAAGAGGAAGAGGAGGAGAAAAGGCTTCATGGAGTCTGTAAGCACATCTACCATGTCTGTGTTGTGTATTGTACATCCTGATTAATGTCCATGTTACAGAATTCATTTTTTTTAACATATAAAAAGCAAAGCAGTTTAAGACTGCATTTCTTCCACCTTTTGTAATTTGTATGGGATAGGAGGAAGGTTGTCTAGTAACATTCATCCCATCTGGGTCAAATGTTCCAAGACAGACTGTATGTTTTGTAAATACAGGGTCAAAGGTTGTGATCTTTTTAGAATATATGATCTTTGGATCATATTTCTCCCTTTTGACATTTCTAACAGGTAGGCATTAAACCCGAAAATATCCTGTCAGACATAGTTGGTATGTTACACTTACACATTTCTAACCAAATAAACACTACTCAGCTGAGCACATGAGTTTATGTGGAGCTAAGAAGATACATGGAATATCCTGTTCCCTTTAGTAATCTGTACCAAATCAGCCTAACTCCTCTAAAAAGAGGTTCCATGGGTCTGCTCTACAGGATCTAATAATTTACACTGCGAACATGATTAGACAGGGGAAGTGGAGATAGCCTGAGAGTATCCATCTCAATAAAGGTTGATGTGGGGAGGAGGGGACATGCCCATTCTTACTGCCTCCATATTTCTTTGTTTAGAAGTTATGCATTTAAAGTGTCTAAAATATTATGCGGTATAAAGGTTTCACTTAGCTTGCACTCATTCAGAGGAGCCTGCTTATGTTCTTGGGATAAGATGGTCACAGAATGCAAAGCCCTAACTCTGAGAGGGTAGTACCCCATGTCTTGGGGGAATCAAAGCTAGAGTTAGTTTAAACTGTGGAGAGGAAAGAGAGCCTCTCCTCCAGATACAAATCATCACCAGAGGGTAAGGCATTTTCAAGTAATTAGCCACTCACCTTTTTCATGAAGATGAGCGCAGGTTTGGTTAAGCTCAATTTCATTCATCTTAGATTTATTCTATAAAGCTTTGTATTGCATGGAAGCTCATCTCAGGTCAAGTGTAGCTGAAGTCAGGAAAGGTTAACACTCCATGTGATTTTGGGAATAAAACTTATTTAAAATAGTCATAGATATATCTCCTTGCCAGTTAACCCTCCTCATGTGTGTAGTGATGTGAAGATATTTAGCAGGGGTAGAGTAGTTCCTTTCTAATATAGTAGGTATAAATTATTATCCTAACCACTTCCAGTTTCTTACAGTTACAATGTCAGAAGTAGGCCAAGGACCTCAAATGAGAGTTTCTTTATTATTTGTGAATTCAAACACCCAGATTAAATCTCATCTGTACTACTTAGAAGTTAGTGACTATAGTTTCAGTCTGTTTAGTCTTTCTTAAACCCTGGATTTTCCTTCTGAGAGACTTTTGCACTTTTTCCATTTTATTAATGTCTCAATTTAAGTACATAGAAAACCCAGTTCCATAACCTAATAGTGGTCTAATGATGAAGTTACTGAAATTATTACCTTCTCATCTTTTGAGGATATTACGCTATATATTATTTTAATTATTGAATAGCAGTTCCACAAAGTTTTAGTTTTATGTCCTGATATTTAAGTTTTATTAATTATGATTTCCAGCTTCTCATACTATACATGCTTACTGACTATTTTGGTGTGATCAAACATAACTCTGTTTGTAAGGGCCCACTCTCACAATTATATAGGTAACCTTGTAGTACATATTGATCTCTCACAGATGTCTCAGCTGCACTGATTTTAGTGTCATCTGTAACATCTCTACCCTGCATTTAGTCATCGTAGGAAAACTAGCAATAAATACATGGAACAAAAAGAGGCCCAAAACCAATTCTTGAGGAACCCCTCTTTTGATTTCATTTTCTCTGGACCTTATTCCCTGTACACATACTCAAACATTTTGGTGATGAGGGGGTGCTCATTACTGGCAGTTTGATTTAAATTAATGGTCAACAGCTAGTGAGAAGAGGCTGAAGAGATATGGCTGAGAAGGGTCAAAACATTCTGAATCCATTAGAATTCACTAGGTACAAGTACACTTCAAAGGAAAATCTTGACAATGCAAACATTTCTGAGTAGCTTATTCCACTTTTAGATGTCTGCATTTTTAGTTCACTTCATTCAAGCATTGTGTCTGATCAGTTATTTCGCCACTTGTATTCCCTTCATGCACCACCGATCCAGCCTCATGGAATGAGTTCATTATTTACATCAATGAAGCTTCCAATGTCTCCGTCTGTGACTTAACATTCTGATTGGCAACAATAAAACCAGATTCCATAGTTTTCTTGTCAATGTAACATGCTTGATCTTTAGATTAGAATTTCTCCCCTTAATGATCACATGCCAGACTTGGATACATGTCTCTGATATCCTGCAAAGGTCATCTTTGGTTACCTTAAAACATTCATTTGATCACTCATTGCTCCCATGTAAATAAATACTAATTCAAGACTCTGCATACAAGTCATACTTTGCAATCCACCTCCTTAGGTCAGTTTTGCTCATTCCTTCTGATTATTAGTTGTTTTAAATGCTTTTGATTAAATTTAAAAGACACGCATAATAGCACAAAAATGTACAGTCCTTAAAGAATGCAGTGCAACACAGTTGGCTACTATACCAACTAATAAAGTAATAATAGACAAACTAATAGAGAAACTAACTTCATTACATTCCCTAAAATACTATTCCCACAGGTCTGGTCTACTGCATCAGCCTACATAAGCACCCCCTGCTCATTTCCTCTGGGTTGCAACACAAAACTAATGGTTTTCTGCTCCAGTTTTGTACCATTTCTCCTTTATAGTTATCTGTATTGCATTAGTTCCACAAAAAATACTCCTAAATCAGATAAATACATCTGGCATTAAACAAAACTAACTTTCCTCTATGTTTATCCCCCAACTGTTTTCTCACATATCAATACAACTGCATCCTCTGAATAAAAGCCTAGTCAAGTTATATAGTATGCAGCACTCTTAGATCTCTTTATATAGCTCATTTGTATTGTGAATTTAGTTTACACTGACTTTTGTTCTCTTTTTCACATTTCAAAACTGTCAGTCTGCATAGACAGGCTGTTAGCAAGTAGAATACCATGTCCTTCCAAATAACTTCCTTTCCAGATGGGATATCAGAGATGTTCCAACACCTTGAGCCAGATACCACAAGAACATTTCACTAAGTGCAGCACACGGAGGATGGTCCTCAGTGGAAATACAGCATAGACAATCCATAAAAAACAAGCAAAAGGCATACATTATAATACAGAACTGCACAGTATAACTGTGCCCTCTACAGACCTATGCCGGATTCCAAAGCAAAACATTTGCACTGTACAGAAATAAATAGGGATACATTAAATACTGGCATGAAATGAAGATCTAGTTTTCATAGTGGTTAAGTTTTTTTCCAAAAGCAAGGTACAGGGTTTGATCCTGACTTCAGGTT
>NC_056725.1:827670047-827675047 GCF_019279795.1 Protopterus annectens
CGCAATGCTTAATATTATATATAAAAGAAAGTACATTCCCGTTCAAAGAGTCCACAACTGCATATGAGTAAACTATGTGCATTTGTGGATTTCAATGGACACCAAACAATGTGTAGGTAAAACCAGATTCACAATGTAATGTCTATGTAGACATGCCACAAAATGAGTAATGCTAATAACAGACATGCATATAAAACTTAATTTATGAATCTATGAACCTATGACCATCGCTAGAGACCATCTAGTAAGCATGGTAAACAACTCTCTGAACCAGTAACTACAATTTCCTTCCACCACAAAAATTGCTGAGGTCCCATCTGCTGTAAACATCACTTAAGTACACTTATACCCATTAGTATTAATCAGACTAATTAATATGGAATGTAATGGAATCATGTTAGCATATGATGGCAGAAGATGTCTTGTAGACAACAGAGGATATCAGATGAAGTGTTTGACCATCCAGGATAGTATTTTTATCTTGTAAATGTGTATAATGTATGCATGTGATATATATGAAAAAGTTATGCCCAGCTATGTAGGAGCAAAATTTAAAAATCTGTTAATTTGTGTCATTTGAGGACATTCCATGTTATGTTACCCAAGTGACACACAAGTGATCAGGAAGATGGTGACTGTGAGAAGACAGGCCTGAGTATGAATGCCAAACTGGACCAGATGTTAAACCTTGTATATTCTTCATATGTACATTGAATATAAAGCGTGTATATGGGAGTCTGCACAAGCCTTATCCGTGATTGATTTATGGGAGAGCATTGCCAAGGACCTGCAATATTGCATGGGTATTTAACATACTACCATCCAAGTGAAGCACTGGTATGATGACCTGCACCAACGGCTTCATCAGTAACTGGATGACAGGATGGGCAAAGTGTAGTACACTCCACTGAGGACTACAGTAAGTGTAGCTGTCTCCAGCCTAACACCTCTTTCTTTTGCATAAAATGTAGGCTTCTAAACCAATATTTGATATTTGTAAATATGTATGCTTGAAGAGCTCATGACTACCTAATGCGTTTATTGTTACCAGAATACAAAGTTCAGGCAAATAAGTAAAAAGTGCTGTATAGTGCTATATAAGTGTGCATGTGCCAAGGACATACAGTACATACAGGCCTACCTAAGGCTTTTATTCATTGCACTGAGTATAAGAGTAATACAGGGTGTGTGTATATGTGTGTGTGTGTGTGTGTGTGTGTGTGTGTGTGTGTGTGTGTGTGTGTGTGTGTGTGTGTGTATACATGTATGTGTTTATGGACTGCTTTCTTATGTTGCAGGAAGGTACACATATATTATCTTTAGGGCAACTGAACATGTAGGTTGTAACGTGCACATGAACTGTAGGCCACAAATACTCTGCATGTACATGATGGAGGTTTTTATACAGGTGTTTTCCATATAAATACCTGCAGTTTTGCAGACATGTTGCATATAACACCAACATACCATGCTGACATATATTATTGTATCCCGTTAGTTGCTGCATATCACAATGTTGGTGCGTAGCATCCACACAGAACGGTTATGACCATAGAGTGTATGAATACTGTCAGTATGTGTATTACCAGTGCAAAAGAAGGCAATAAGTGTTTAGTGTAAGTCTACAATAGCAAGCATAATAGTAAAAATATGCATTTGTGGAAGCATTACTGTAAAATCTGGCAATACCTGCTGATATAACACAAAATAAACTACTAAAATAGAAAAAAAATGGCTTCAGACAGCAACCAGTAGTTTTAAAGTGCATAAAGCGCTTTTCGTTTAATAAAATCAAACTTCTTCAGATGCCACTGAAGAAATTTTATTTTATTAAATGAAAAGCGCTTTATGTACTTTAAAACTACTGGTTGCTTTCTGAAACCATTTTTTTCTATTTTAATACCTGCTGATATACTCTTATAGCACCTATGGTTATGGAACTGAGGTGTGTACCTGTTGCTGCAGATGTGCTAAGCAATGTCCAGAAATACACATTGTACAGGGTTTACTATTAAATGACTGAAAATCAAAAGACTAAATCCCAAAAAGAGTGAAAATTCAAAATACTGAATACAATTTTTAATGCAAGAGGCAAGCCCCCCTGCCCCCCTCATGTAGGGGTCTGTGCCCCCCACATCCCCTGCTAACTATATATACCAACTCCAAGATCGCACAACAGTGGAGAAGGGGCAAATTTCATCATTCAGTATTTTGAATTTTCAGTCTTTTTGGGATTCAGTCTTTTGATTTTCAGTCATTTGATAGTAAACCCATGGTATAGCAGGTTTGTGTAACTGTGTTCGTAAAGCATCATAATGCTGTTGGGCAGTTGGGCTTTGATTCACAACAGAAGTCAAATATACAAAGTTTGCATCTACAGTAGCTGTTAATTACCTATTATTGTAGTAATTTGCACATCATTCAGAGGTGCAGTTTTCATCTGTATGCAAATGCAGACATTAGGCACAGTAGAAATGTATTTCAGTGTCTTTATTGTTGCAACATATATGCTAATTTTATAATGTTCCATGACTAATAATATGGTAGACCTAGATATGTGTACTACTGTGCCTACACAGGTAGGGCAGCAGAACATTGACCAGATTTTTTTTTCTTTGTTGATGCATGTATGT
Organism: Protopterus annectens; assembly: GCF_019279795.1. Classification (NCBI taxonomy): domain Eukaryota; kingdom Metazoa; phylum Chordata; order Ceratodontiformes; family Protopteridae; genus Protopterus; species Protopterus annectens. Next base: position 827,672,681 of record NC_056725.1, read on the forward strand.
ATGCATGTCTGTATGTATTTATATATGCATGTATGTCAGGTGTGTGTCACCGATGATTGCACATATCAGGGTTGTATACCCGTGACATTGCTTGGAATGCCACATCATACAGGTACATATCTGTTGGTTACTGCTAAAGCTGTAACCTTATGCTGCCCAAATAATAAACATGCAACACATAGTCATAAGTGTGTGGTGTGGTGTGGTATGGTGTGGAGAGCAGTGGACCTATAGGATCAATGTCGATTGAGATCTTTGTCATGACATACCATACCACATCATTCACGTGGTACTTCTGTTATTATTATGTCCATTGTCATGTAAGCCTATATGTATATGTAATCACATATATGTGGTAATGTAGCAAAACATCTGCATGCCACACACATATCCAACTTGCACTGAATGTGCACACAAGCCAGTGCTTGGTTACATGCACATGTATGTCCACTACCCAGTATCTCATTAGTGCATAGGCCACTATAGCTGGTATTTTGGTATTTTGGTTAAGCACCTCAGTCACTTTGTACATATGGAAGTTGCACGGTTAAACACACCTATGCATAGGTACCTACCATACATCAAGACTGGTATTTATGCATTGTTGGTATTTACAGTCTGCATATATAAGCATTACACTTAACTTGTATTGCTAGGGGTTGGATTTACTTTTATGCCATATACTGGTCTTACTGTGCATTATTACTGTTGAATGCATTCCTGCAGCAGACAAGGAATGCAGTCACAGTGATATGAAAAAGACATGCACCTGTGAATAGCTGAAAGACACTAATATTGTTCACTGACAGTGGTAGAAATAGTGCTTTAAAACTTTAGTGAGGGAGACGCACATGCATTGTACACTGGATATAAAGAACTGTATATGACTCCAAACTGAATTGTAAAACAAGACAATGTTTTAGTGATATATTTCTCCTCTTTGCTATAGCAGATGAGCACAAATTATATATGAATAGGTGCATGATGATCCTTGGAGATTTTGTGACCAAACTCTCCCTGGTAGAATCCCTGATGGAGACTAGGACAACACAAAGGTGATTGTCTATAAGGGTGCAGGTCCAGTTGACCACATCACATGGTGGGTTGGCATACATCAAGAAGGTCCATTGTTGATTGGTGGCCAAGGATGAGCACAGGATAGCAGCAGATTTCTTCAGCTCCACCAATTTCATTACACTGACAGGAATTAATTACTTAAAAAATTAATTTTTGAAGTAATTTTCTTTCTAAATATGTTTGTTTTATATAGTTCTTGAACTATATCTAAAAAAGAAAGGAAATCTTAACAATATTCCTGTCAGAAATCACTTTGGAAATTTTCCTGTCAGTTTATCAGTCTGAAATGAGTTCCAGTAAGACAAATTCTCAAGACTCCAGCATCAAGAAAGAACTTCAGTCTCTGATAATTATAATCCAGCAACTTACTGCTAAGATGGATAAAATGGATACAAAAAAAGACACCTTCATAGAAGAAACTACAAAACAAATAGACTTGTTACATATAGACCTGCAACAACAGAAGATCCAGATGACAGGCATAGAAGAAGCTGTGAATGACATGGAAAATAGAATCCAAGAAGAGGAAATCAACATTGAGTTTCTGCTGAAACAAAATACACATTTACAAACAAAGTTGGATGACCTGGAAAATAGATCTAGGCAATAACATTAGGATTTTTGGACTGCCAGAAAATATTGAAGGTAACAATATTACTTCTTTTTTAACAACATGGCTCCCTAAAACTTTAAACTTACCAGAAGCATTCTCTTTTGGTATTGAAAGAGCACATAGATCTATAGCTAATACTAACTCTAACAAAAAATATCCTAGATCAGTTATAGTTAGATTTCTATCATCTTTTGATAAAGAGATGGTTCTTAAATCTGCTTGGGCTAAAGCTCCTGTTAAGATTAATGAGACAACTGTGCGTTTTGACAATGACTATTCTTCCATGGTAATAGCTAAAAGAAAAGTTTTTCTGCCACTAATAAGGGAGCTTAAAAAAGCACAGTTTAAAACATACCTTCTGTTTCCTGCCAAGCTTAAAATCTTCCTCCCTGATGGTCCTAAAATTTTCGATGACTTAGACTCTGCTTTACTGTCTATCAAAAAAAAATAAGATTTTGGATAAAATAGAGGAAATGGAATGGGCTAGTCCTTAATTAAAGAGACTAGCAACTGAAACTTCGTGGAAGACTTCAGAGAAGAAGAAGAGACTAAAAAACAAATGATTTGTTCTATGTTTTTTTTTCTCTCATCATTTTATTTCATTATTAATCTTTTTAAATATAGTTCCTGCATTTCCAGAAAGCCACAGATATTTTGAAAAAGATTTAATCAAAGTT
>NC_056725.1:827680047-827687547 GCF_019279795.1 Protopterus annectens
CAGGATCTAATTCTTCTATGCAGTCTTTATTTGATAAAATGATGAATTTTAAAAGTATTTCTGGTTTAATATTCAGTGAAGCAAAAACTAAAATACTACCTATATATACACGAAAAAATATTCTCATTAGTGATTTTTACTAAATATGTACCCAATTCAGGTCAGATAACTTATTTAGGTATAATACTATCTAAAGATATTAAATCTATTATATATAATAATTATAATACCTGTTTTCTTAATATACAAAATCTTTTTAATACCTGGAATAATATGTTTTTTACTATGGAGGAGAGACTTACAATTATTAAAATGATAATATTCCCCAAGATTTTATACTTAATACAATCAATAATACTTCCACCTACAAAAATAATTATCAAGAAACTGAATACACTAATGTTAAATTTCCTATGGGCACCTAATAGACCTAGGATTGCATTAAAGAAACATACTAATAGCTGGTCTCAAGGGGTATTTCTTTTCCAAACTTTAATTTATATACTATCTCTTCTATTGTAAAAGTTATTACTTTATTAATAGATCAGTCATATGTCAAAATGGAAAGATTATTGGGAGCTAATTAGTATACACTTCATGAAAATCTCCTTAACACATAAAAATATGATTGTAAATAACTCCATGTTATGGTTACTAAAGGAATTTTGTACTTCACCTATTACACCTAAACATATGGTTTGTTACCCATTAAATATTATTATTAGCTATCATAACTTTATATTCATGCACCCTAAGTATAGGGAATGGAATTTTATTGTATTCCTATAATGTATACTCAGGGTATGCTTTTGTCATCTACTTCTGAAGGAACTCATTTAGCTATAGATAATGATCTAAAGTACTGGTATCAGTTGATATCTGATAATAAAGTTAAAAATCTAGATTTCTTAAAACAAGAATTTGATCTAAAAGAAACTTGCTGGTTAGAGGTTCAGACCTTTAGACAACATCTCATTAATAAAATAGATCTAATGTCTATAACAGTTAAATAATCTATTCCAACACTGATTGATTACTTGATATTAAATTTACAACATAAAGTTTCTGATAAAGGTACACTTTCATACATACATAAAATTATCAGACAAGAAACTTTTTACAGTGTAGATTCATACTGGAATTATTTCACTTCTATTAATGAGGACCCACCAAATCAACAAGATAAACAATATATATTGGAATCTGCTTATAGAACTACGTCTTCCATTGTCTGGAGACTTTATACATGGAAATTTTTACATAGATCTTTTTATACACCTTTGATGATGAATAAAATAAATAATAAAGATAATTTATGTAAGAGATGTAATGTAGAAATTAATGCTGACTGGGCTCATATGTTTTATGACTGTATAAAATTGAAAGAATACTGGAAGTCAATTAATGAATTTTTGCAGGCTCTTTTTACAGATAATTTCATTATTTCTAAATCTGTTATATTATTCAACACACTTGTACCTCAAAGTGTTAAAAAGGTTAAGCTTCCTTTGTTATGGTCTATTCTAGCAGTGGCTAGGAAAATAATAACTAGAAATTGGATTTCAGATACACCTCCTTCGTTCAATGAATTTAAAAATGTTATGAATATAGTGTGCCATATGGAAATAAACACAATTAGGACAAGAACAAATAGAAAAACATCTTATTATATTGTATGGGATAATTTACAAAATTTGTTAAAAAAATTCTAATTTCAATAGCACGGTATTTTAGTTTAATTAATTGATCTGATTGTAGTGGATGTCTTTGTAAATACTTTAGTTGTTTTGTTGAATATTATAATAATACCTATTTTTAATTACTTGTATAAAATTGTTATGATATTTCTCTTATATGTTAAAACAATAAACCTGTTTTGAAAAAAAAAAAGAAGGTCCATTGTTTCCCAACCTTTTGGACACTAGTGAGAATATGCAAAAGTCAGGGCTAAGAAAAAGACCTGAACCACCGCAATGGCTGCCTCAATGACAGCCTTTCTAGGTCAGTTATCATGCTGATGATGGGGAGCAAATACACTAGCTGACCAGCACAGGGTCTTCTGCATGTCAGGCAACAGGGACAAAAAATAAAGTCAGGATTGCTATGCTGAATACAGCCCCAATAACTGTTCAGTGGATAGAAGCTGCAGAATTAGGTTTATGTATAATCCAACAGCTGTGTTAGTGGGTTCTCACTTCCAGATTCACAGCTTAGCCAATGGCTGGCTCATGGTTTCTCCCTTTTTTAATTTCTCCAAATCTTTTGGGTTTCTAATACTATGATGGGAATGGGTCCCATTCCTAAGTCAAAGTACGATTCAAGTTCATGAAATTAGTATTGTTTCAATCTTTGATGTCAACCAGAAGTGCTCTTCGCAGCACCCACAGTGTGCCCAGTAATGACTCCTTCTGCAATTCGTATGGAGTTACATGTATTAGTAACATAAATAAATACGATTGTAGATTCTTTTTTATAAGACCCATTGCTCCTACTACTATTGGAACTCTCTGGGTATCTTTCTTCCACATTGCTCTTGTTTCTGCCTGCAAATCCTGATATTTTATGATTTTGTGTCTCTGTGTACGCAAGACACTGCAGTCAATGGGTGTGGTAATTTCAATGATCAATGCTACTTTTGTCTTCTTTTCATGGACCACTATATCAGGTTTTCTAGCATCAATCTTTTGGACTGTTGCCAGTAGATATTGTAGTATTTCAGAATACTGCCTCAAGTGTCCCGCTTGCTTAGCAATTATGTCAAAACATTTCTCCAGTCAGGAGGATCTGGTGAATCCTTAATGAGAAAAATAATTCATGGAGCTATAACAAGTCTCCATAGCATCATCAGCTATGAAAAAGTACCTGCCTGACAGACTTCTGCCTGTGAAAGGTCTCAGTCACAAGTTCAGGCTGCTGGACAAGTTCATAGTGCAGGTTTTTCACATATCACGATGCCTAATTTTTGGCATAATTCCTAAGCCCGCTGTGGGACACTTGTGCCAGTATTACAAAATACTACAATATCTATTTGCAGACTGCCATTAAAATATTACCATAAAATACTGGTTATAATTTATCATCAATGTGTTACTATTATGCGTTTATGAATATAACGTGTTATTATTTTTTTTCCTGGGTCCTCCTCTAAAATCATGAGTATAAACTGCTTCATCACTTTTCCAATATTCAGCACAATGTTTACTGCCCTATAATTAGTCACATTTATCGTTACTTACTCTTGTGAATAGATTTAATTGTGGGCTTGTTCCAGATTTTTGGAATTATTTCCTTCTAAAGTTTTTTAAAAGAAGTCTCAAGGTTCCAATTCTTCTTTCCTTTCCTTTAAATCCACACTTCCATTGATTTCATATCTCATAACTTTGCTGATAATAAGTTTAGACATTCAATCTAAATCTTGCTTGCACTAAATGAACTTGGTCAGCACATTTTCTGACAATGTGATGTGTGTGCGTCTGATGCACAGGAGCTGAAAAGGCTTTGAATATTTATCTGTAACATTCTGTTTTTATCCTTGGAACTGACTTTATTTCTTTTTCCGTGAACTGACTATATTCTGTCAGATTCATGCCTGGTATCGATACACTTATAGATTTGTAGCGATTTCAAGGTCACTGAGTCTCTTGACTATTCTCACCTTGCCAGTACTCTCCCTCAGGCAGCACCTCCTTTATCCAAAGGGGCTATACTGGTCAGTCCATTTGTGGTACCCATCCGATCATCTAAATATGTTTAAAGGAAGACACACAGCTTAACTTGCAGGGGAAGTTTATTCCAGAGGTTTGGGATGTGCTGGGTTATAAACCTGTCCATCCATCATGTTTTATCTTTTGGTAAAGATTTAGGTCCCTTGTTCAAGAATTGAAGGAGATATTGGACTAGTGGAGAAACAGGGGATCCAGGAAAATTGGGTATCTAATTGTGTGATAAGTAAGACAGAAATGTCTCCTCAAAAGTCTATAAGATACTGAATCAAGGGATAGAGCTTCCAGCCTTTCTTGATAGCTCAGGGACTTTAGGTCTCTGATCTTTTTGGTTAGGAACCTATTTGGTCCTTCTAATAGTTTGATATGTTTAGTAAGATACATCCCAAAGGGGCATTGTACTCATACCTCTCAGTTGTTCAGATTTTCCCCGAATGTCCAGATTTATGTCTCATATTTTCAGTCTGTTCCTTATAAAAGCTCTGTTTTTTGACAAATCATTGAAATGATTTAAGGGCTGAAGTCAATAAATAATGGCAATCATTTGAGTTTCAGACTTCATAGCCTTCAGAAAGTGTATGCTAACACAAATCCTGTTATTCTAGCAACTTTCTAAATTTACAAGAGTAATATTTAAAATGTCCTCCCATTTTGACAGGCTTTGTCCAGATTTCTTGCAGTAAGAGGTTGAGAGGTATGGTTGTACTCAGTAACTGCCCTGATCAGTGCTGAGTATAAGGGGGTGATAACCTCTTTACACCTTGATGATATTCCTTTGGCAATTAACTGGGTTAAATCAAAGAATTCCCTGTAAGTGTTGTTACATGGTTTTCAAAAGAGAGGGAGCTGTTAACCCAAGAATCCAGGTCCCTAACCGCATTTTCATTTTGTAGAGGTGTGTTGTCTAGACAGTATGATAACAGGAGGGGCTATTGCACCTTTTAGCATTTAGTTTTAGTTCACCAGTAATTTACTAGGGCAAGTCATTCTGGAGGGTTTGACTGTCATATGGTGGCTTAACAAGATCCCCAGTTTGCAATCATCTGCAAACTTCGTTAGCAAGAGGTCTTGTCTCTCATCTTGGATGTCTGAGAAATAAATAAAAATGAGAGGTCCCAACACTGAACCAAAAGGGTTATGCCACTTGCTTCAAACTTTCTGATTTAGCACCTGGAACTTGCACTATCTGGATTCTGTTTTTCTGTGAATTTATCACTCTTACCAACAGACTTTTCAACTGTCTCTATTTTGTAGGAACGTTCCTATTTTCAGGACTGATTTACCCCATCACACAATTTTCTGACCCCACATCCTCATCATATGTGATTTTTGAAGCTGCCTAGTACATTGAAAACCATACTACATGACCAACGTCCTAGTGGCAACAATAATTTAAAGAAAAAAGACACACATCTTTCATCTACCTTATTCTAAAGCAAAAATGAATGACCTTGTGTGCAATTCCATTTATTAAAGTCTACAGATTTTACATAGTCTCTTTAATATAGTGCTTATATATTTTTTGTCACTCTCTGTTTCTGATTAGTATCACGTGTTCCTACTGGAAGCAGGAAGAGTTATGTGTTATTTGGTATTCAGCTTTTATGTTAATTAGATGCCAGGTTTTTAGCTAGAAGTACCTCTTTTTCTTATGTCTTTGTTCCTATTTTCAATGTCTGCAGATTGAGGGGTATGCTTACCACTTATTGGTTGATTGTTAAAGCATTTAGTTTTTGTATAATGCCAGTATAAGGAATAGTGACCATGCCCTTAGCCAGATCAAGATACATGGCATGCACTGCACGGCCAACATCTATCTGTTACCCTCTCAAAGAAACTTACCAGATTAAATAGGATCTACTCTTCACAAAACCAAACTGTTGAGGGTGAAATCTAACAAGATTCTTGATGTCACAACTTATGAGGTCAGTTGTTATACATTCCATGACTTAGCAGATGAAGCCTATAAGGCTGATAAGTCTGTAATAACAGAGGATGGCTGAGAGGTTTACTGCAGGGCATCACTTATCAGGCACAAAGCCAGCAGCTAAAGTTAAACAGTTTGAGAAGTGTGTTTGCAAGGGCATATTTAATGTTTTTAATTAAGCAATCAGATTTATTATCAGGTCCTAAGCAGGAAGTACTTTTGGTCTTGGTTAGCACTTTTAGTAAATGATCTTTAGAGATAATGAGAGAAGTAAAACATTCAGATATTTTAGGGCTTTGAACAATAGAAATCTCAGGGGTGAAGTTGACACTAAATGTGTTCACAACCATATTGGCAAAGTCATTTGGGTCAATATAGGAGGTCCCATTATAAACATATTCTGATATTCTGTGAAATGTAGATTATTTTTAACGTTCTAACATAGCTAAAGAAGGATTTGTAATTACATTGGGCTTCAGAGGCCAGTCTAGGTTCATGTGCTTTTTTAAGGTACCTGATAATGTTCTTCAGTTTTTTTTTTTTTAAGTGGTTTTGATATTATCCTTGATAATATGGGTTTGAATGTATTAAATGATTTAGGGAGCTTCTTTCTTTTGTTGTATAGTTTATTTATGGTAGAAGACCACAGTGGTAGAGACTTCAAGCTCTGTGAATTTCTCTAAATGGCTGAAAAATTCATTAGTGAATCTTTCTGCTGTATTGAGGTCTGAGGAGGTGCAGTCATGAGTGAACACTGATATTTTATCACATAGTAAGTTTAGGTTGGCATTTTTGTAGTCCTTAAATGCACTGGGGTTTGCTGCAGGAGGTGAAATACTGACAGCTGTCCCTTTATAATATTCTTATAAATGCAAGTCAGATGCATGCTTATCCTATGTAATAGCATACTCCTTTTACATGATTTCATAAAAACATTCATAATTAAATCATCACTTATTTCTCTAGAAACAGTAACATATATGAAACTGACTCTCCACATTCACCTATATATAGAACATTCCAAGAAATTAGCAGTTGAGTGCAGATAAGCCATATAATGGACTAATGTGTCTGGGTTACCATTCCATATAAAGACCATGTCATCTATGAACTATAATAGCAAACAGTGTTCATTAACATATGTCTGTCCTTGTAAAAAAATGTTCTTGTTCCCAAAGAGATAATACCAAATTTGCACAGCTGTTGGCACATGCCATTCCAACTGCAACCCCTGCAATTTGTAAAAACACTTCATCCTCAAAGCATAATACATTATTCTCCAAAATTAATTAAGCTAATGATAGCAACAAATTTTATTTTTAAATTAAAATATGGTTTGGGTTTGTTACTGAAATCTGCCAAATTTTATTTGACACATTTAACATTAAATATCTTTTTACAGTAACTCCTAATACATGTGGTATTGAGAATGTATGTCTGTATTTATCTTATAAGAGTGAATAACGTACACATTAATTCGATATGTTCAGTATATCTGTAAAGAATTGATAGGGATAAATGATACCATTTTAGTTATGTTAAATACTTTAACCGTCCATAAACAATAATTAGAAGTTAACACTTTTTGTACCTGCTGATACAGTATTTTTCATAAATACTATTTATCACACATCTATCAGACTTAAAAGGTAAGGCTAGTAAAATATTTTTGTGGCAACCAATGCTTAACTGATCATACAGAGTAAAACTCTTCTTTGTACAGATACAATAGTTTTCCTTTCTTACATCAGAAAAGCTGATATGACTAAATGAAGAAAACACTCTACTGTCACATATAAAATGTCATTACTAGTGTTATATTGTTTGAAAAGGAGGCAGAGGAATACTTTA
>NC_056725.1:827700047-827812547 GCF_019279795.1 Protopterus annectens
GTGTATGATACCCTTACAGTGATTTTGGTGCCTCTAGGACACCCCTGCAGTAATGTTGGTGACTGTGCCAACTTCTATGTGGCAGTATTGGAGTCATGCAAAAGAGGGGACCCTAAGGGCTGTGAGCAGGAAGAAAGACCAATCAGTAGTGATACTTGATGGTCATTAAGCAACAACGAGGATAAAAAAATACTTTAGAGTGACAAAACTGGAAACTGTCTTTGACAGTCAAATAGTTACGCTTCCAGCCGTTCACTATTCCAGTCCAACATTCAGTGCAATATTAAGAAAACCACCACATTTTATATAATTAATAATTGATAATGTTTTGTTACCTTATACTTGAATGCATAGATAAAACATGTATCTATCTGCATGCGTTATGCAGGAATAATGTGTAAGTGAACCTAGCACAGAGCCACAGTACAAAATAGAACATCTGGGAAATGTAACACTGATCCGATCTCATCCTGAGAAAATGCAGGACCTTAAAGAAGGATAATGAGAGATAATGCGAGGAGAGGCAGCTGCAACGGACAACTCACGATCTGGGCTATGAATGCGGAGCAGAAATAGTCTTTGCAGTTGATTGTTTTGTTAGGACAACACAGTAGTGGAGAAGCTAGCATCACTACTCTCCAGTTCTCGGGTCTCTGGTTTACCTGGATGGGGTTCATTCTGTGTACTGTCTGCATGTCATTCTTGCTCCCTTTCCAGTTTTCTCCTGGATTTCCAGTTTCGTCCTACATCTCAAAGATGTGTCAAAAGTCAAACTGCCTTTACGTTTGTGTGCATGCGTGCACCTATGTATGTGAAGGTATCTGTGAGAGTATGTCCTTTGATGGACCAAGTACTCTGTCCAAGACCAGTTCTCTGCTTTATGCTTGTTTTGTCACCGAGATAGGTACCTGTTCCCCCTATGTCCTTGAACAGGATAAAGGGGGTATGAGGAAATGAAAGAAAGATTCAAAGTTATGTTTACATGATGCAACAGAAAGATGTAAAGTCAAACTCACATGAAATGATTAAATAATTATTTTAAAGAATACCTTTAGAGATGGAGTTATACTTAAAAACACACACACACACACACACACACACACACACACACACACACACACACACACACACACACACACACACACACACAACCAGCTACACAACGACAAACAGGAGTTTATAGAAGTACACACATTACTGGCACATTTGAAATCCTGAGTTCTGGAATGCGGACACTGAATGACCAAAAATGTCATCTTGCATATACTGAATCTGAGATTGACATTTGCTAGTATATTCCCTTTTCTCTGAGTTCTGATGATGTCAGAATTGGAATATAAAAGTTCATTCGAGGCAGGTGGCTCATACTGGTGAGGGCGTAGGATAGCTTGTCCCACTGCAAAAAGGAAAAAAAAGGTTTATGGTATGAAATCAGTGTTCAATATTAAAAAAAAAAGCAATGTTCAATATTCATTATTCTCCTGTATTTGTTTTGTCTTTTTTTCATCATTTATGGACTCAGTATTGTGACTCTCAATATTTTAATAGGAGTCAGCTTGCATCCCTCTAACTGAAATAAATAGTCATGGTGGAGAAGGCCTCATCATCACCTTTTGATTTATAATACTTACATAAGTATGTATTTTTATTTTATTGTGTGCATGTATTAATCTACAATTTGGTCTGGGTCACTGTTAAAAAAATTCCTAATTCCTCTGATCCAGTCCATGTATCCAGCCAGCTATAAATAAATATTATTTTACTCTCTTCCATTTATGACATCAAAGGTTTAGGATGGGAATTTTACTCTGAAACTTACCCTATTAGTTCCCAGTAAGTAAATACAATGAAGTCCAGTGAAAAATAATTTTCCTAAGACTCCTACCCTCTAAAATGAAAGCAGGATAAAAATTATGAGTGAAATTTCCTATAACTCTGTACCATCTGGTAAAATATTTTCTTATCGTTTGCCTCGCCTTAGAAAACCATTTTGTATTTGCTATCAGTATCTGTTTTTGTGTCCATGTGAGGGGCCACAGATTTAATTAGGAATGGTGTGAACTGGGACATTAATATTACAATTAAATGCACCCAAAGTATGCTTATAGCAACAATGACAACTTGGCAGAAGTTGAGCAATGAACACATAAAACCTTTCCTTACATTACTAAAATGGCTAGGATTCTAAATACATTTCCACTTTGACTTCCCCTCATTGTTGCCAGTTGAGTTGCAAATACATCTGCATTTTGTGCCCTGTGAAATAATTAGAAAGGAGCCAGCCACTTTATCAACAAACAGCACTGAAACAGAAAATCAGTAATCGTGCGAAGCATAGTACCGGGAGATCAACAGTTTTGCTCCTGGCAATCACTAATGATGTTTTGCAAGAACAGCATAATGTGTTACCTCTGCCCCCATTTTTCACAACAATTTAATTTGCATTAATTTCTGCAAGAGGAAAACTACTGTACTGTGGAAATGCAAACACTTCTCTAGAACTGATAAATTGTATGCTGATTGATGCTGCCTTTAACTATGATATTTCTTTTTCCTACATACATAGATGCTAGTTTTATCATATTTTATAACACTGGTAATTAATGATGGTCTGAAGATGATTCAGGCCTCATTATTTAAGTCATCTGAACAATCACACATCATACGAACTGACAACAAAGTTGATGCAGAGAACATCTGCTTTGTAAAGCAATGTAGACAGAGTCCTTTCTTGAGGGGAAAATTTGCCAAGTAAAGCAATCAAATTTAACATCATAATATACTAAGCACAGAGAGAGAGTTAAATATATGCTGAAGGTACAGTAAGTGTTTCTAGATTCATCAATGTTGCCATGTGATGACAATATTTTTGAACATGACATTTAAAGCATTGAAATTAGGAGAAGGGGCAATTAACAAGTTGATATGATGCAGTTATGGTTTGTATTTTTCAAATTTACCAAACACCCTAGTGAATAATGACACCAATCATTTGTTTCCTCTCAACAAGAGTTAATTTATAATGCTGAACATATAAAACTCGTTAAACTGTTTTGAGCATATTTTATTCAGTGCTGCATAAGGAAGGATCACATGAAATCCGAGCTTTAGTACATGTGACTGTTTGTGTGCGTGTGTGTGTGTGTGTGTGCGTGTGTCTTTATATATATATATATATATATATATATATATATATATATATATATATATATATATATATACATATATATACATATATTTTACACACACACACACACACACACATATATAGGTGTGCATGTATGCTTTGCAGTATGACAGTGTAAGACGTCATTTGATTCTTGAAATGGAGTAAGAATTAAATCTTATGGACAGGTATGTCCTGCAGCCCTGAATACTAATATACTTCCGCTGAACTACATTATGCATTTACTCTGACCATACTTTGAATTATTTACACCTTCAAGGCAGTTGATTGAACTGCGGCATCAGTCAATTAGCAAATCAAAAATTTGTATGATTCCAATTTAGCACAGAGTCCTTCATTCCATTTTTTTTCTTTTTAGATTTTCACCCTGACAGTGACAAATTACTCCTCTGCTGGCTGAGATTGGAAATTAAAAGCATTTAGACTTGCTCATGCATTTATGCTAATGAGAACTTCTGATATGATTTGCATGCAAAAGAGGACATTCTGAAAGCTCATCAATTTTTTCCAGGCTTCCTCATTTTGATGTACAAGGATTTTTAAGTCCCATTTTTTCTTTGTAAAACAATGGTGAGCAAAAAGAATTTCCTGTTTCAAAATGCAGAAATATATTTCTTTTTTTTTTTCATTTCAAAGACATGTCAGGTTCTGTTCTATAGTTTTGAGCTCCACAGACTGTCCTCATTTGCATATAAGATGTTTATCAAAGCAAAGATCCAGCTTCTGCTAAGCACTCTTATGCTTCAGCTCAAGTATAAATTCAGCAGCAAGGGAGGATGTACATGGGATCGGAAAAGGTGGGGGCAGCATGGAGGGGAAGAGTGGGGGCAGCATGGAGGGGAAGGGTGGAGGCAGTGTGGAGGACAAGTGAACAGAGAGCCATGCGCTTTGGCAAACTACCTCTCACATACAGGCCTTTATTAATCTCATTTATACATATTCATATCAATCTGTGAAGACAACATCAAACAGGCAGCTTTATATTAGCTGTAGTAGCAGATGGAATTACAGCAGGATCTAAAATTCAAAGCCTAGTGTAACCATTTAAGGAAAAAAATGATGCATTATATTTCAAGTAATGGTTGAGTTTTCTGAGGTTACTGTTCAATACCGTTTATTGAATCTGTTCTTACATCAGACATTTAACGCTGTTCCTATTGATACTATGTACGTTATCATGTGATTTAATGTAAATGCATATAAATGAAAGTTTCTGCCTTTTATCCAGGTCAGGGTCTAAAAAGCTTATTGTACCAGTCCCTGTTCTCTGTTATTAAATAAAAAATTCAGCTGTACAAATGAAATGGTATATTATAATAAGTGGCAAACAGTTCTCAAAAAGGTATCTTCTTTAATCTATACTGCTGAATTATTTATTTATGATAATCTCTAGCTGCTAGTTTTATTTTCATATTTAAAATGCATTTTAATATATTTTAAAACTGATGCAAATAGCATGGATTCCTCTACAAGAATTTGTTTCCATTAAAACAGTTTATATAAAAATATTAAGTTAAGCAGGAGTGTAACCAGTTAGCACTTAATTCTGTATACTTACTGGGTAACAGAATGCTTAATTTTCCTTTAGGGAAAAAAGATTTAATTCAAATACGTGACAGTAAAAACTGATTTAATCTTTCCATAATTCTTGTCACCTGCTACACTATGAAGCATGACACACAACACATTACAGTATTGTACAGCATAAAAAGAAATGTATCTTATCATATTGTAAATGCTACATTAAATAAAAGGAAGCATATTTCACTTTGTCATTGTGAGGGTTACTACAAAAGGTTACTCGTCACATCATTGGCTGCTATAGCAATATTTCGCTTCATCTGCAAGTTTTCTGTGCCACGTTTTGCATAAATGTCGCTGATTTTCAAGAAAGTACAGAATACAAAGAATATATTACAGATTGCAATGGAATATCATTTAGTTCTTTAGTTGCAAATAGTTAGACCTGTAACACATTACAGGCAAATTCAAATGCACTGGATATAAAGATCTCAGAGCTTCTGTATTCAGACATTATAATATTTTCCTATAATTCATTATAAATCACATGTAAAATATGAAGGCTAAGAGAATAAAATCAACTACACCGGCTTGTTTATTCCTAGTTTATTTCTTTACTGGTGCATAAAAAGTTCCACTTTCACAGTAAGCACATTTTGTTGCATAAATATTAAATTATTGAATTGTGGAGAGATGTGTGCCATCTGGTATAGGTCCCTAAATTCTAAACTAACAGTACCATTTGTAAATAAATCATTTATCTACTAAATTACTCTTATATTCTACTTCAACGCTGAATTAATGCTTGGGATAGCTGCACTGTGTAAGAAAATGTATGTCTGTACCTCTGTTCTATGTAAAGAAGTTAATACTTCGTTATTGCTTGGACACTGATTTCAAATAACCTCTCACATTAAGTATTATTTCCCATTATAATATACACTATTTCATACAGATTGTTTGTGCCCAGTGCAATTAACTGATGGTTGAAAAGGATCTTTGGGCTAGTTGTTACCTTAACATGGTTCTCAAATGACATAAGTAAGTAAAAAAAATAAATATATGATACTCCCATATTTTATGACATGCTCAGGGACGCTGTTCAGAATGAGAAAGCGATCTGTTAAGCAAAAGTATTTTGTTTCTCTCTAAAAGTTCATACAAAAACAGTCTTTCTGAACACAAAGACTGAGCACATGGTTTATGAGGAGGACATCTTATATCCAGATTCACCAAGGACATTGATTCTTTATGCTAATGCTATGAGTAGCTGAGGAAGCTGACACCCATGTGACTTGGAGAAAGGATAGTGAAATAAAAAATAGACTGACAGAATAACATACAGCATAATGGTAATATTAAAAAGACAGCTGTCTACACTAGCCAAGGCAGGTAGTACAGGACATGGTGAGAGGAATGTTAGTGTCTGGGCTGTATATAGCTTATCTCTTTCTCTTACTGATCTGTAACAATAATTACTTTTATGTAGACATTACTGGAATGTAAATAGTGACTAAAGACAGAGAGGAATGTTAGCACTGGTAGAACAACAGCAGATAAAAGTAAAATAAAAATAAATTAATTAAAAAAAAGCACTCTCATAGCCTGCAACGACTAAGTATGGCGACTTGAGTTCTTTGTTGATAAATGTTAGGTGTTGCACTTTACAGTGAGAAATCAGTTGAAAGTCCAGCAAATTAGGAAGGAATACAGCTGGATATTATTGCCTACCAAGTTGTCAAATAAATAACTCAGCTGTATAAATTAAATGGTATATTATGGTATCTACTAGGGATTATGAAGGACTCTGTTGGAAGTTAGCATAAATGACAGTCAAAATGGTGGGATGTGAAACGGGGGCTTGTCCTTCTTAATTAGACAGATCATCCCATTCCTGTCTAGCACTGACTAACTACATTCACAAAATAGAGTATAAGTCTGGAACAGTATCTGAAAAATGGATCTGGAATTGTTGGAAGGAATGCAGAATAAAACATTGGCAGTAGTTGGGATCACTTCAGTTTCCTAGTCTCTGACTGTACAGCTTCCAGTATGTTATTTACAATGCAAAAGAGAGAGAGAGAGAGAGAGAGAGAGAGAGAGAGAGAGAGAGAGAGAGAGATGGAGCAGTGTTAACACATTCTTGCAGACAGGCAGCAGCCGTTTACCCCCCAAAAGTAGGGGGTGTGCCCCATATCCTCAATATACATGTGCAGTTGTACCATTTTAGAAGAACAAGGAAGAAACTGTCTTTTTTCTAAGAGTGTATGAACTTGGAGGTAGTATATCCTCTCGATCTGGGGTGTGGGACAATTACCACATTGTGGTGTTTTTCAAGTAAAGCCACTTATTATATATAGTGTAATGGCATACTCCAAAGTCTGTAAGATGGTTTGTAGTGTGCTGGTCTCTGTATGTTGTAAACTGGTAAATCAAAACAGACCAGAGTAATCTGCAAATGTTGGGTTCGGATAGTTAGACATGTAAGTATTTCTTCTACATGTGAAGGGAGAAGAAGCATATGGTGAAAACATTTTACTGCTCAGATGGAAGAGACATAAATCTAATTAAGTTCATGTTCCAGGTAAAGAGATATGTGGAAAAATGAGAGGGTACAATTCAGAGAAGATGTAAAGAGAGGCTACAGACATAACAGTCAGATTCTTAGCAGTTAAAGTCATAGGACAACTAGTAGTTGAAAGCAGAAGGAGAATTTGTTTTCCTTATTTTTGTCAAAATAGAATGTTCTCAGATACTAGATCACATAAAGTTAGTGATCAGCAAATATTGTTTAGGCTTAGCTTTATTGTTTAACAATGAAAGTCCTCTTAAACTGGTCTGACATTATGAATGATATCAGTAAACCCAGAAGGAGCAAGGCTGAATCTGAGGGGAAATATGCATTGATTTATTTTATTTTATTTATCTGTTTATTTTCATTTATTTACTGGATAAGTGAACTGGTCTGCAGACTCTTTTCAGCCACTACATGTGTCAAAGGCCATACCTCTCAACTTTCCAGATTTTCACAGAATGTCCAGATTTTTGCCTCATATTTTTGGTATGTTCCTCATAAAACTTGTGGTTTTCTGGCAAATCACTGATGACTGAAGACATTAATAACTGAATACATTTGAGTTTCAGACTTCATATCTTTGATAAAGTATATGCTAACTCAAATTGTGTAATTTTAATAACTTTCTAAGTTTATAAGAGCAATATTTAACATATGTCTCTATTTGTGGGTGTTTGCCCCCCTTTATTTTAGGCTTTGTCCAGATTTCTTGCACTAAGAGACTGAGAGGTATGACAAAGGCAGACGTACCAATTACAGAGACAATAATTATGTAGAAGAGAATTATAATCACATAATTAAAATTAGAATCACACACAAAGACACATGCACACACACAATCATATCACCATGATTAAATACTAACAGCTTGATATATGGCGATAGTTCTTCACCGAAATGATGATGAAATGGAATACTATCAATACAGTTGGTGCATTGTGAAAGGATAGACATCTCTAAGAGGGGAATAGGACAGAGTGAAATACAAGGCAAACCTAAGAAGAAAGTAGTAGTGAGATATGAAAGACAGGGGGTCGTCTGCAGAATCAAACAGAATGATCTGATTATTGTGGCCAGCTTTTGTAGGAACTTCCAAATGTTCATATGATAAAACTGTTTTGGAACATGATCTTGTTGGGAGAGCTGTTGAAAGGAGTACAATACAGTTAATATTAATATATTAAGTTACCAGTGATACCACCAGCTCCTTCTATAATGGTTTGACATTTTGTCACAGTTAATGCCATTTTCTAAGTGCTTTATAGTATCAGTAAAAACTGTGACTCAACTAACATCATTGCAGAAACACGGTCTCCATCATACCTTCACATACATCTAAGTGTTTGTTTTTTTTTTTAGCAGAAAGTAAGTCTGAAAAAGGGAAACCATTCGAGAAATTGATTTTATGTGTTGTTACGAAGGTGGTGTTACTTTATTATAAAAGAACACATGGTTGCATATTGCAGAAACTGTAGGTGAATAAATTTAGCTCTTATTACAGGTTTGCTTCTAAGTGTTATTATACATTTTATTGTTCAGCGCTTGTTTTACTTTATTTAACATTTATTGACCAGGAAAGTCCAACTAGGAAAGAGCCTATTTTCAGTGGAGGCCTGGGGAGAAATGCTCTAACTGCATGTTTTTGGAATGTAGGAAGAAACTAGAGTACACAGTGGAAACCCACACAACCACAGGGAGAACATGCAGACTCCGCACATAAGCCACTTCAGCTGAGAATCAAACCAGAGAACCTCTTACTAGGAGGTGATGACATAAACTGCTGCACCACCCAGTCTGTTACTTCAGTCTGTTTTCTCCCATTTCAATATATAGAAATGAATGTTTGGAATATTGACTTAAATTGTCTTTCTTTTGGAAAAACAAAATGGAGGACTCAGAAATTAGCATGACTGGGAAATGGGCTGAGCTACTGATGGGTAGGTAGCTACAGTTTAAAATTATGTTTAATGACTTGGAAAAAAACAACAAAAAAGAAACACATTCTATATGTTGTTGTGTTCATGAAAAGTATATTAGTATGGGCAGTGCACAAAGACAAGTGGTGAATAACTGAACCATGTCTATATCTGTGGTACTTTAATAGTACATGGTAGCAGATTTTTTTTTTCTGATTTGGATTGCTGTGCAGAATTCAATGTTTCAGAGAACACAGAGAACAGAAAGATACTGACAGAGGTACTGAACACTGGAACTGCAACTGAAAGTATTCTACTGACAGTGAGTAAACTAATCCATATGGAATAACTAGTACAGCTAGGTTTCAGGAGCGGAATAATTAGTACAGCTGGCATTCAACAGTGAAACGTGTGGTGCTTCTAGCTTTGAACATTGACATTACTATTATAGACAGCCTTCAGCAGTGGAATATCTGGTACAGCTAGCCTTCAGTAGTAAAATAACTAGTACAGCTAGCCCTAATCAGCCAAATAACCAGTACAGCTAGCTGTCAGAAATGAAATATCTAGAGCAGATAGGTTTAAGACATCTAGCCTTCTTCAGCAGAATAACTAGTACAGTTAGCTTTTAGCAGTGGAATTACTGGTACTTCTAGCTAGCAACAGTAGAATTAATTGTACATCTAGCTGCCGGCAGACAGAATAACTAGTACAGATAGCCTTCATCATTAGAAGAACTTATACAGCTAGCTTTCAGTGCCAAAAGAACTAGTAAAGAGATGCTTCATCAGCAGAATAACCACCACAGCTAGTCTTCATCACCAGAATAACTATTTTAGCTAGCTCTCAGTAACAGAACAACTGGTAGAGCTGGTCTTCAGCACCAGAATAACTAGTACAACTAGCTCTCAGTAACAGAGCAGCCAGTACAGCTAGCCTTCATCACCAAAATAACTAGTTTAGCTAGTTCTCAGTAACAGCACAACTGGTACAACTAGCCTTCATCACCAGAATAGCTAGTACAGGTAGCTTTCAACATCAGAATATCTAGTTTAGCTATCCTTCACTATTAGAATAACTGGTACAGCTACCCTTCATCAGCTTTTGCCATGATTAGGCAGAATGAAGGTAGGTATTAGTGTTCATAAACTGTATGTCCTGCATCAGAAGAGGAACCAGCAATCAGAGAGTCACAGATGTAGGAAATAAAATGTGTTATTAACTTCTCTAGTTACTACATTTAGTAGCCAGGCATATAAGCTTAAGTAGTTTTGCACTGAATGGTTTACTTGAAAACGAATTTTGAAAAGATTGTGCAAAACCAGACAGTTGGCCTCATTTAGAGTATCTTTATCAGGTAAAATAATTAGAAGTGACTTTTTTAATTTTTCTGTGGCATAGAATTTTTTGGGAGTCTTTTTCTCCCCTCCGTGGATCATCTTACAGCACCTGACCCAGTGCTCCACATCCATTACTATGTCTACCAGCAACTTCCTACATCCAGACTCACCCAATGGGTTGGGGCTAGCGTGCAACCTAAGAGCATCCTGGGGTCTGCCCATCAGCATCCATCAGGGGGTTTCCTATGTGGGCTGCCCCATTACTCCCTCTTGTATCATGATCCTATGCTGAAGTCCAAGGTGCGCATGCACTGGGGGTATTTGGCATAACTCTCCATCTCTGCAGTAGCTCAACAATGTCCCCACCCTATTCTCCATGTAGACATGCCCTGCAATGGTGATATCCCTAGCCTCCACCAGGGATCATCACCAGAGATGCCCATAAGACCACCTTTCTCCCCAGGGACAGTAACATCCATCCCTTCCTGCTGCTCTGTCAGTCACCTAAGCTTCTAGTCAAACCTGAGTCAGCCCAGCTGCAGTCAGAGTTTTATACTTTTATGCCACCAGAGTGGCTTTTGTGGTACAGAAATGTTCCTTATAGAAAACTGCGAGTCAGTAAAGCACTGACAGAATTGGCTAAGCAGCTACCACTGGTTCCTCATTTAATGGCATCCTAGGTAGAAGAAACAAGCAGAGACACTGTTTAAATTTTATAGCACTACTACCTGTTTACACCTTTTCCCATAAAAGCCATTATCCCCCACCAAAAAACCCCAGTAAACAGCACATATTTCTTCCTGGACATTTGCGATTGGGAGTACTGAGATTGATAGATTTATTGAAAGAAATGGGGCATTTATGTTTTGGATTGCTTCAGAGGAAAGACATGGGTTTATTTCTAAAACTTGATAACAAGAATGCAGACTGAATGCAGGCTTACAAGAAGACAAATACTGGTTATTGCAAACAAGGGACCGGATTCCAAAAGCTATGTGTAATTTGACAGAGTGCACTGAGTTCTGCATAAGATTTGTGGTACCTCAAGTAATACGCAAATGTTCCTGGTGTAATGAGAATATCATCACAATGCAGACACAACAGATAACCATCAAAGTCAGTGCAGCTATAGTCAGGTATTGCAAAATAGTATTCCAAAGAAAAGTTGTTCTTAATGTGATATATTTCCATTAGCAATGTACTTGCGTGACAGGCAGACACACTCATCTGAATATGTCAGTGATATGTGAAAAACACTTACAGCAGTAATAATAATAATGTCATAAAACCACAATTGTTTGCAATATGTTGTGGACGTTATCTTAAAATACAGACACACACACACATATACCTGTTATCATTTACAGAATCCTTCGTAATCTACAAAAAAATAAATAAAACATATTAATTATGATGAACTGGCATCTACTGCACCATTGCCAGTGCTAACTTCAGCTAAAAATAGGCAGCAACTAAGCACAGTGCCAAGCATCAGTACTGCGGCAGAAGAGTAATGTTATTTATTTATTATTTGTTTACCAGGAAAGTCTGACTGGGAACGAAGCAATTTTCAGTGGAGGCCTGGGGAGAAATGGTCCAGACACATGCCTTTGTAAAGTGGGAGGAAACCGGAGCACCCAGAGGAAACCCATACAAATAGAGGGAGGACATGCAGATGGTGCACAGGATGCATTCCAGCCAAGAATCAAACCAGAGAACCTCTTGCTGTAAGGCGACAACGCAAACTGCTGCACCATTGCGCCATCCGAATAATGTTACTGTATAAAAAAAAAACACTAAATGTGCACAACACATAGTAAGACAGGAGAAATGGGATCCTGATATCAAAGTAGACATTACATGCCAGAGGCAACACAGATGTTATGCAGGTAGGCAGTGTATATATGTCACAAGCAATGATATCACACAAGCCAAACATGTAGAAGGCTCATCACACCTACCCCCACCAATAACAAGCAATGTAGAGGCCACGTGGTGATTTAGATATATTACTAAATAGCACATTAGTAAAAGAAATTAAAGTATGCAAACCTGTGCATACATAACTAGACTGGAAGCATAAAAGGTATGTCTGGGGAATGCTCGACATATAAGTAAAACATGAACACAGATGGACACATGACAATGATCACCACATTATGTGGATATGCATTGCATGTGTATGATAGCTTAGCATGGCGGAATGCTGTATAAGCTCAGTACACATATATTCCAGAAAGGTACATGTACACATATACATATGCCATGCATACATGAAACATACAGCCAAAACTATAAGGGGAAGAGGAATGGACAACATATATCCACAGTAGCAGGGAAATGAACACACAAGATATGCCTGTTCAAGTAAAAACATTGCATATGCATATGTTCCCAGCACAAGATGGATTGCAAAATCCCTGCAAGGTATGTGCAGCAAAGGGCCAATGTAGGACAAGTTTGCATTGTGCATTGGTGATGACTACTAACATGTCCTTGGATAACTAACACAAAAACACAGTAATGTGCAACAGGTACAGCAGTTAGCATAGCTACATAAAAAAGTAGGGCTGAGTATCACATACTGATAAATGCTGCCATGGAAGCAAAAGACAACAGGTGGCATACTCACCAAAAAGTGGTAAAAGTAGCACATGTACATGTGTATGACTGATCAAAGGACTCTCATTTATACACAACTATGGCATACCAGCTGTGGGAGAATTATTTATAATAGTTCATTACAAGAAGTGTTTTCTATGTTGTTGATGTTAGGGCCACACAAATGTGCAGCCATACAAAGCAATGCAGGTTTGCATACTTACTGAAAACAGGACATGTATGTTAACGTGCGTAATACACAAACGCAATGGTGTACGCATGTCAGAAGAGCAGGTATAAGCACAATGCAGTGGTGATTATCATAATAACAGTGACACATGATACAGGTAGTCATTATTTTCACCATTCATATGATAAAATCATGATATTCCAGAAGAAAATGTGAAATGTCAATCCTTGTTGCTAATGCCATACATCAAGGAGACAGACTATACAGATGTTGGCACCAGGGGCATACACAATGACATTAGAAGAAAACTATGTAGTACATGGAACACAAATTAGTATTAAACATGACACACAAGGGCAGAGTACCAGTGGGAATTCGTAACACACCGGTGTTGCAAATGGAATTAATATACTAACATGTCATGTATGTAAACAGGTATACCAAAAACAAACATTGGCACACCAATGTGTGAAAAATATGTGTATATATCACCCATGTACTTATATTCAGAGGAGACTGGCACTACAGTGGTATGTGTTTGGAATGCTGCATATGTTATATATTCATGTGATCACAGCCAGCAGGACAAGTGTGTGATTCTGGCAGACTGCTAACTGCATCATACATATCTATCACGCACAAAGGCAGACTTTACACTTGCATACATCATTACAGAACAGCAATGTTAGGTAAACAATCATAAGTCACATCCTGTAAAGCTATTGTTGATGTTGTAAACTGCACATCATATTTATTTTTCTATGTTTTTGTCTGCACACAGTTAACAACATCAAGAATTCTTATACAGGATGTGTGCAATCATTGTCTATCTAACATTACTGCCCTCTAAAGAGATATTACAAGTGTAAAGCTCACATTTCTGGCCATAAAATGACTAAAAATACAGAAGAAAAGCTATAAAGTTGTACCATCACATGCCTGACATAAAAACACATGCAGTAATAACACCAACACAACTCAAAGAAATAATTTAGATAAACTCACATGAACAACTGAGTGCATCTATCAAAATGTTACTAAAGTACACAGTGACATCAATCAGAAGAAAGCACAGGAGACCAGAATGACATCTGTTGTTATAGGTGCATGTTTGGCAGCATCAGTATGCCGTATACCTAAACAACACACATACAAAGAAATACTTCTTTTCTACAGCTGTAAACACCCTTTCAGATATACCACACGACTCTGTACAAATTATGAATGCCACTGCAGTAACTCAATACCTTCCATGCCGAAAGAAAGTGACTACAATGATTAGCACGCACATTTATGTTGGAGTCACTACCGCAGTAACACCAAATGATAAAACAGTAATATGTGCAACATATAATACGTGGAGATAATCAGCATCAAATATGTGATCTTATGAAAATCACTATATATAGACATGCAAGTATATTCTTGAGATATTTATGCAAATGTCTTTGAGATTGCTTTATGGGTAACAGATAACATCGCAACATACTTGCATCAGAATGAGAATTGAATGTATGGGTCACATCTCTACACATTGCTAATTCAAAAGACAGCATGACATTGGCCTTTTATGCTACATGTGCATAGCAGAACATATGTAAACCTTATTGTCAAATCAAGTAAGTGTCACTGAAACAATGTAAGCTACCATACCGAAAAAGGATATGTTCATAGTGGATATATGTTGTACAGTCCCACTAACACAACAACGATTGGGATGTGAGGCAATAAGGTCAAATATGTACGTAAAAAAAAATTTACACTTTTTTCATCTGCTTTTACTGTATTTGTGTTTCTTCCTACTTTATTACTTTATTTTTCTTTTGCGCCATCTTAAATGTACTCAATTGCATTTATTACTGCTTGGTGTAACTATCATTCTAAGCCTTTTGGTTTAAGCACTTGGGCTTCAGACCAGTTGTTTTACATTAGGAAGGTTTGTGGTCTGCACTGTTGTGGCAGGAAAGGTAGCTTACATCCTTCTAAGTTGGGAACTGCTGATTGAAGGTCAGTGTCTGTTATTCTAAAAGTGTATTAGTTCTGGTTTAAGCACTTGGGCTTCAGGCCAGTTATTTTACATTAAGAAGGTTCATGGTCTGCACTTTTGTGGGAGGAGAGGCTAGACTCTGCCCTTCTGAGCTGGGAATTTCTGGTTAAAGGCTTATAGTCCCTGCATATTTGAACTGTTTTTTACTGAAATTGGTGCACCTTGTTTGCTATAGCATAGACTAGATCCAGGCCTGCTGAATCTAGCTTTGTTTGTATAACTTGAGCACTAATCCAGGCCTTCTTAAAAGTATTCAATTGTATTTATCACTGCTTGGTAGTAACCTAAAAGTGTATGAGTTCCGGTTTAAGCACTTGGGCTTCAGGCCAGTTATTTTACATTAAGAAGGCTGATAGTGCCTGCATATTTGAACTATTTCTTACTGAAATTGGTGTGCCTTGTTTGCTGTAGCATAGACTAGATACAGGCCTGCTGAATCTAGCTTTGCTTGTATAACTTCAGCACTAATCCAGGCCTTCTTTTTTGGAGAAGGTTTCCCTGCACCCCAGTGGCAGGAGTGTGCAGTTAGAACTTGTCTGATTGAAGACTACAGGAACAGGGTTCAGTTTTGAGATTTTTTTACTGGTTAATTGGGTAATTTGTTAAAAAGCCTTTTCTGATTGCTTGTAGTCATCTAAAGCTGTTTTAAGTATATAGTCCAGTTTTCAGGCTAGTGCTGAATTCATGGCTGTGTTACAATTTTCTGAGTTGCCCATACCTTACTTGGATAGAGGGAGGTTTCTCTGTTCACCTGTGAGAGAGGGAGCTTTGAGCAGCCATCTGTCCCTGGAGGAGTGGTTCCAGCCCAGAAGTTAGTAGTTTATAGGCCATTTTGGGCTAGTTTCTATCTCTTTCATTTCCCTGCTGTAAAACCCCCATTTGCACGGTTTTGCACATCTGGGCAGCGCGGGTTAGCTAGGGCTAAATTTATCCCGGCTCCACCAAGTCTCCTCTTCAGTTTTTCCCTTGAAAATATTCTAAATCTCAACCTAAGCACTTAAAAAGCATTCTACAGTCCAGCACTTGCTCAGACCTAATAGCAAGCGCTAATATACCATGACACTTGATTGTCCAGCAGGGCAAGGCTCATTATTGACCCCTCACCAACCAAGAGATTAAACAGCTCACCCTACTATTCAAGCATGACCAAAGTGCAATTTCAGGTATACTCTCCTGTCCAGCTGGTGAACCTGGGTATCCTGAGGCAATGTTACAACTGCCTCATGTACACAGACAACCCTCTCCTCTTACCACAAAACATTAACATATGCGAGAGATGCAATTAGATAGCTAAATTGGAGGCTAAGCTTTCTCCACCCAAGACTGGAACAGGCAGTCCTGAGGAGAAGGTTAACACTTGCACCACACCTTCAGCCTCACATAGACATACTAAACCAGCACTGGCAAAAAGTACATATAAATACACGAGATCGGAGGCTCTAAATAAAAACCTGCAAAAGCATCACAGACCACCAAAACAGACACCCAAAAAACCTGCACCTCCCGTCACAAACCAGACAACACATAAAACACAAAATCAGTGTGCCGCACAATCACAGCCCTTAAGGTGAAATAACATACCTAACACACTAGTAATAGGTGACTCTATAGTCAGGCACACTGACGTCCCACTCACTAGGCTGGACAAGGAGAAGGTTACTATTAGCTGCCTGGCGGGAGCCAGAATCCGCCACATAACACAAGCACTCAGGTCACTCCAGAACAAGTACAAATATGACTCTGTCATTGTTCATGTTGGAGTGAATGACCTGAGATGTACCTCCCTGGACTACATGAAAAGAGACTTGGAAGAGCTCTCTGATCATGTAGCCCAGGCGGGTATGACCCTGACCCTGAGTAGCATCCTGCCCTCACCAAGAATGACACTTCAGTATAAAGAAAAAAATATCAATTTCAACAATTGGCTAAGCTTCTGTTGTCATTCAAAGGGGATCCAGTGTCTGTCAGCCTGGGAAGACATGCTCGACAAGCCTCGTTGCTTCGCAAGAGATGGTTTGCACCTGTCATCCCTAGGCTTTCAAATACTTGCCAAGGGTCTTGCTGCCCCCATAGTGCCTTTTTTAGGCAAGGCTCAAAAGTCAAACCCACCTCCGTAAATAGCACAAATAAAAAAATGAGGGTTATGCTACTCAATGCCAGGAGTTTAAATCTCAAAATGCACGTGGTCGAAGCACTCCTCAGTATGGAGAACATTGGCATTTGTGCAGTAACTGAAACCTGGTTCAAGGCTCCACAGAGCACCCCCAGCACTACTGGGCTACAACTCATACCACACATTTTGGCCACAGAACATGGACTGAAACACAAAAGGAGGGGGTGTATCCATATTCATCAAGGATACCTACACCTCCAGGTTAGTGGCGCAGCATGATACCTCAGAGATCATCCATGTGCAACTAGCATCAGGCAAATCTGCATTGCAAATTGTGGCCTGCTACAAATCACCCTCCATGACCCAGGACCACCACTCCGCCTTTCTGGAGACACTGGAAAACATGAAGGTCCTACTGAACACCCTGCTATTGGGCGATTTCAATTACCCTACCGTTAACTGGAAAAACTACTCAAGTACAAACTCCCAGGTCCAGCGCTTCCTGGAATTTATCAACTCAAATGCCCTGGATCAGCTGGTAAACATCCCTACCAGAGGTGAAAACATTTTGGACCTGGTCATCACCAACATGGGCGACAGGTGTTCCACACCGGAGGTCAACCCATCACTGGTTAGATCTGACCATAAACTAATTAGTCTGGATGTCCACACCACACCACCATCTCCACCCAAGGAAATCACAGTGAAAAACTTATCAATAGCAAACTTCACCTTACTTAAGACAGAGGTGGTAAGTTTCACAGCCCCCACACTAAAGGATAACAGTGTCCAAGATGCAGGAACCTTTACAAATGCACTCTATGAGCACCTACAAGGATGCATGGATCATGCCATCCCTAGCAAAACCAAGACTCACTCCCCTAAGGGAGGGAAACCAGTTTGGTGGACCCCTGCCATAAACAGACTATACAATAGAAGGAGGAAGCTAGTTCAGAAAAAAAGCAAATCCCAAGAAGGAACGACATCCCTGATCAGTATCAGTTAGAAACTAAGGTCCCTCATAAAATCCTACATGGCTAACTTCGAAAGAAAAATAGCCAAGGATTCGAAAGATAACCACAAAGCCTTCTTTAGCTATGTCGCAACTCACAGATATGATCTGAGCTAGTGCAAAATAGCACAAAATATACTGAACTCACTGATATTGCCAACATCCTGGCAGATAGATTCAGTGCAAACTTCACCCCCCCCCTCACCCCCAAAAGGGCCCACAACAATACAGGAAAAGTGTTGTGTCCCAGAAATCATAGACGCACAGGTGAAAACAGCCCTTTCCTTTCAAAAGCCAAAAGCACAGCGTCAATGGGGCCAGATGGTGTCCCAGGCTGCGTCTTGCATGAACTACAGAACAAACTAACCCCCCACCTAAACACACTGTTCAACCTCAGCCTCTCCATAGGCTATGTGCCCATAGAATGGCGCACAGCAACAGTTATTTCACTCCACAAAGGAGGGGCCACAACTGACCCTGGTAACCTGACTAGCCTGGTCTGCAAGGCTATGGAGCGCATCATCATGGAACTCATTAATAAAGACATTGGGAACCTTCAAACACTTGACCCGACCCGGTTTGGCTTTGTTAAGGGCAGATCATGCCTACTAAACCTGGTTGACTTCTTCGAGACAGTCACCAAGGCCATAGATGAGGGGAAGGTAGTTCACACAGCCTACCTTCACCTCGCCAAGGCTTTTGACACCATTCCCCACTTGGGAATTATAGAAAAACTCATCAGCCTGAACATAAACCCCTATGTCACGAGATGGGTTGCCAACTGGCTTACAGACAAAACTCACACAGTAAGAATAGCGGGCTCCAGTTCCGAATCTAAACCAGTCACAAGTGGTGTGCCACAAGGCTCGGTCCTGGGACCCCTACTGTTTGGCATATACTTCTAAGAAGTACAGGCAAACACAGCAGGACTATGACTAACCAAGATCACTGATGACTGCAAACTGAGAGCCATAATTGACTCTCTGGCTGACACGGACATTCTCCAAAAGGGCCTTACTAAGACAGACACCTGGTGTCAAAGTCATGGTCTCAAGCTAAATGCCAAAAAATGCATAGTCATCCCATTTGGGAAAAACAAAACACCCATGAATTACCTCATAGGTGGCAGCCCCCTTAATACAGAAGAGGTAATAAGAGATCTGGGGACCGAGGTAGATAGTAATTTCTCCTTTGACAGTCATATTGCCAAAGTAGTTAGGAAATCCTTCTATGTAACCCATCTAATTACTAAAGGGTTCTCATCTAGAAAAAAAGTGGTTATAGTGCCCCTCTACTCGTCACTCATCAGACCCATCATAGAGTACAATGCCCCATTTGGGACGTACCTCACAAGACACTTCCAACAGGGGGAAAGACCACAAAAGTACCTCACCAAGAGGATTAATGGCCTAAACATATGTCCTATGCAGCCAGACTGGAAAAACTCCAGCTGTACTCAGTCGTATATCGCTTACTCAGAGGTGATCTCTGCCTGACTTACAAAGCCATGTCCAACTCAGAATTGATGGACATGCTCAACCTAAGGAAATCCAAGTCACTGCGAGCCACTCGCTCTAGTGAGCTAAACCTTGCCACAACAATAAATAGAACATGCTGGAGGGATAGATTCCTGTCACAGAGACTCCCCATGCTTTGGAACAAAATTCCTAACTACATTAGGCAGAGCACCTCACTAACACTCTTCAAGAGAAACCTTGACAAGTGGATGGGTAACAGAAAATACACCCCTGGGATCACTTCATTGGCTCTTCTTGACAGAGGCTCAGTTAATTAATCAATGGGGCGGCAAAAGCTGACACACTCTGGCTAGGGTTATAAATGCCCTCGGACAGATAGCCTAGTACCTACCTATGAACCTATGAAATGTGATCGAACAACCATACTTGTGTACCTAAACATCAGTGCAAGAAGAGTGGAACACAAGCAATACAACTCTGCCAACATCACTGATACTGTAAGACAGCACGCATCCCTTCAGTAAATGAATACTCAAGCTATGCATACAATAAATTAAGCTGAGAACCACTGTAATACATGCAAGTCTATCTCTGCAGTTAGTTTTCCACCCTCCCTCCCTGTTCTTGTTGTGGTATTAATCTTGGTGGCTTTGGAATTGCCCGCCCCTCCTGTAAATTTGTGCTTGAACACTCCTACCAGTCCCATCTCTTCAGCTCTATCCACTGTGTACAGAGAGAGCAATTGGGAAGGACAACCCCTGTAGTCTCTTAATCTTGCTCTGTTCCATCCCTCTCCACTAAAAAAAAAATAGTTATACTTTATACAGCTGCTCTTACTCTGTCTTCTACCTTCTTTATTACCTTAGTTTGCTGTTCCGTGTGCTCTTAAGTGTTCAAGTGCTCTTATTCTGTACTTATTACTGCTTATTAGTAGCCTGATTACATTTGTCTGCTATTCTAAGCATCTTAGTTTTGGTTTTTAGCACTTGTGCTTCAGGTCAGTTATTTTACATTTAGGGTTTTTGTGAACAAAGCCTCATCAAATCCTGCTCTCCCTAAGTCCACCAAGTATTCAGAGCACTATGTCTGGACAATTCCCATCAGTTTCCTTTGCCAGCCTGGTCGACATGGGCATACTGAGACAGTGTAGCAACTACCTCATGTTTACTGACAGACCTCTTATCCTAGCACATAATTCTTCTACTTGTGAGAGATGCATCTACATCAGTAAGCTGGAATCCATGCTGTCTCACACCACAGTCAGTACTCCTTACAAAGAGGGGATTGCCAGTACAAACACCACACCACCCACATCACAGAGTCATACACCCAACTATGCAGGGGTCCTCAACAAAAACATACCTAAACAACAGAGACCCCCAAAACACACTCACAAACATTCCACACACAATGCCAATCACATTGCAAAAAGTAGTCAACACACCAGTGTCTCACAAACACAGCCCTGTAGGCATAACAATAAACCAACGCAGCCCATAAGGCATAACAATAAACCAAACATACTAGTCAGTGGGGACTCAATAGTGAGACACACTGATGTCCTCCTCACCAGGCTCAACAAGGAGAAGGTCACAGTCAGCTGTTTGTCAGGTGCTAGAATCCGCCACATCATGCATGCACTTAAGTATCTCCACAGCAGGTACAAGTATGGCTCTGTCATTGTCCATGTTTGTGTGAATGACCTGAGATGTACCTCCCTGGACTATATGAAGAGAGACATGATTGGGCTCTCTGAATATGCGCTCCAGGCAGGTGTGACCCTAGCTCTGAGCATCATCCTACCTTCACCAAGTATGATGCCACAATACCAACAAAAAATGATTGACTTCAACAATTGGCTTAGTTTCTGGTCTCTTTCCAAGGGGATCCAGTATCTGTCTGCCTGAGATGACATGGATGACAGGCCTCATTGCTTTGCCAGAGATGACCTCCACCTGTCACCTCTGGGGTTCCGGATCTTGGCCAAGACTCTTGTCTCCTCCCTTGTGCCTTTTTTAGGCTATGTCTCAAATACAAATCTTCCAACATGAAAAATCTGTCAAAAAGCAAATTGAAGGTCATGCTGCTTAATGCTAGGAGACTTAATCTGAAAATGCACTCACTGGAGGTTCTCCTCACACTGGAAGATGCTGATGTCTGTGCAGTCATGGAAACTTGGTTCAGAGCTGTGGAGAGAACCCCCTCCCTTATCAGGCAATACCTCATTCCACACTTTCCAACCCCAAAATGAGGTCAAAAAGACTAAGGGTGGTGGAGTCTCTATCTTCATTAAAGACAGGCACACCCCCAGACTGGTTTACCAGCATGATGCACTGGAATTACTCCAGGTACAACTGACAGTTGGCAAGACACCCATCCAAGTTATAGCCAGATATAGACCCCCATCCATGTCTCAGGACACCCACTCCTCCTACCTTGATCTACTTAACTCCATCAAGGTACCCCCTAACACCCTGATCCTTGTTAACTTCAACTACCCCACCATAGACTGGGTGAACTATTCCTGCACTAATGCACTCACCCAATGATTCCTTGAGTTCATCAACTCTAACACACTAGACCAGCTAGTCTCATCCTCCACAAGGGAAGATAACATACTGGACTTCGTTCTCACCAACATGGGTGACCGCTGCACTACTCACATAATATGTTCTTCCCTGGTGAGATCAGATCATCAGTCTGTCTCATTCGAAGTTTCTATCCTACCCAACCCCATCCCCAGCCATAACCAGGCTAAAAAACTTCTCAAAAGCTGACTTCACCCTAATAAAGGGAGAGTATCAGCAGCTTCACACCACCGCCCCCTCAGAGGATGGAGACAACTATGTTGAACAGTGCACCAATGCAGTATACAAGCACCTGTACAACTGCATGTACTCCTCCATACCCAACAGAACTAAAACCCGCTCCTGAAGGAAACACAAACCTGTTTGGCGGACATCCTCTATCAACAGTTTTTACAAGAAAAGGAAGAAACTGTTGTCTAAGGGTAAAAAGGAACAAATTCCAAACTGGAAAATCTCCCCCCTCTTCTTCAACAAGCAAATTAGATCACTAGTGAAAAACTCCAAAGCCAATTATGAGTTGAAACTAGCTTCTGAAACAAAGGGAAACCACAAGTCCTTCTTCAGTTACATTAGGAACCTCCATGGCAAAGGCCAAGTTTGTTCCAAATTAGTACTTAATGGTACCACTTCACTGATTCTGCCAACTTAGCCAACCTACTAGCTGATAGGTTCAGTGCAAACTTCACCCCCTTATTGTCCCCCCAAAGGCCCAGTTGACATCCCTGATACTTGTCCCACACCTCACATCTCCATAGATCAAGTGTTAAAGGCCCTATCCAAGACAAAGAACATCTTCCATGTGACCTGATAATATCCCAGGCTGTATTCTACACCATCTCCAGCAAGAACTAGCTTTGTCACTGAGCACCCTATTCAACCAAAGCCTAATTACAGGCTTCATTCCAGCAGAGTGGAGAACCACCATTGTCATACCCTTGCACAAAGGTGGTGCCACTACTGACCTGGGAAGCTATTGATCTTTAAAGTCATGGAGCGTATTATTATGGATCTCATAAACAAGGACATAGGCAATCTCCAAACACTCGACCCCAGCCAATTCAAATTCGTCAGAGGAAGATCTTGCTTATTGAAACTAGTTGAATTCTGTGAGACCATCACCAAGGCCCTGGATGAGGGAAAGTCAGTACATGCAGCTGACCTGGCCAAGGTGTTTGACACAATCCCCCACTCAGGCATCATTAAAAAGCTAACGCAACTTGGTGTTAATCCCTATCTCATTAGATGGGTGGTCATCTGGCTCACAGATAGGACCCACAAGGTCAAAATAGGTGCCACCACCTCCGACAGCAGACCTATCACTAGTGGTATTACCCAGGGATCTGTCCTGGGACCCCTACTATTTGGCATCTACTTCTCAGAGGTGCAGGCAAAGACCAAGGGTCCGTGGCTGACCAAGTATGTGGATAACTGTAAGTTGGGTGCTGTCATTGACTCCACAACTGACATTAACATGCTGCAAGAGGGTCTCACAGATACAAATAACTGGTGCCAAAGTCATGGCCTTAAGTTAAACACAAAAAATGTATTATCAAACCACTTGGCAAAAACATGGCTCCTACTGATTACCACATCAATGGCAACTCCCTAAGCACACAACCCATGATGAGAGACCTGGGTACTTAGGTTGCAACAATCTCACATTCGACCATCATTCGGCGGCATTGGTCAGGAAAGCCTCCTACTTGGTTCATCTCGTAAGTAAAGGGATTGCATCCAGAAAAAAGGAGTTGATTACATCTCTGTACTCCTCCCTCATTAGACCTATAATTGAGTATAATGCTACGTTTGGTGTGTACCTCTTCAAACACCTGCACCATCTGGAAAGGCCACAGAAATACCTCACAAAGAGAATCCATGGCCTCCAACACATGTCTTATGTGGACAGGCTCAAATCACTATCACTCTACTCAGGATCGTACAGACTGCTCAGAGGTGATCTGTGTCTCACCTGCAAGGCAATATCAGACCCTGCCCTACTAGAGATGCTCCATATCCATAAGTCTAACTCCTCGCACATTACCTACTCAATAGGCCTAAATCTAATATGCGACATCAACAAAATCTTCGGGAGAAACAGGTTTTTCTCCTAGAGGCTGCCCCGTCTCTGGAATAGACTTCCCATACATGTGAAACAGAATACCTCACTCGCTAACCCTCTTCAAATGCATCCTTGATGAGTGGATGGGAAACCACAAATTTCTCCCAGGGATTCCACCTTTGTCCCTCACTGACTGGGGTGACAGGTGCTGACTGAGGTTTCTTTTTTGGGGATAAACTCTTGGCTAGGCTTGTAAGGGCCCCAGGTCCATTAGCCTAATAACCTCCTATGATCCTATGATCCTAAGTCACTCATCATATGCAGTTTAAAACAGCAAAAACAATAAAAGCTGTGTTTAATGCTGCCAGCAGTAAATACCAGTACAGTAAATACACATACTGACATCCCTCTGCACAAAGGTGGAGTGCCCACTGACCCTGGCAGTTATAGGCCAATCAGCCTAACTAGCCTGATCTGCAAGGCCATGGAACGTATTATCATGGACCTTATGAACAAGGACATTGGCAAACTCCACACGCTTGATTCCACACAGTTTGTTTTTTTCAAAGGGAGACCATGCCTGTTAAACTTGGTCACCTTCTTCGAACCAGTCACCAAAGCCATGGATGAGGGCAAGACAGTGCACACCACCCACCTTGCCCTAGCAAAGCCTTTGACACTATTCCCCACTCAGGCATAGTAGATAAACTCGACCAGCTAGGCATCAACTCATATGTTACCAGATGGGTAGCTAACTGGCTCACTGATAGAACCCACTCAGTCAAAATAGAGGAAGCCACCTCTAGTAGTAGACCTGTAACAAGTGGCGTACCCCAAGGATCAGTCTTGGGACCGCTACTGTTTGGGATATACACTTCTGAGGTGCAAGCCAAAACCAGTGGTCTGTGGCTGACCAAGTCTGCAGATGACTGCAAGCTGGACACTGTCATAAATTCCCCTAGTGATGTGAACATCCTCCAAGAGGGCCTTACCCAAACTAATGACTGGTGCCAGAAGCATGGCCTCAAACTGAATGCCAAGAAATGCATCATTATCCTCTTTGGGGAAAATGGTGTCCCACTAATTATCACATTAATAGCAATGTACTCAGCATGCAATCAATCGTGAGGGACTTGGGCACCCAGGTTGATAGCAACCTGACTTTTGACCACCATGTTGCCTCCAAAGGGGTGTGTTGATACAGCACATCTTTTCTGGCCAGTACCAGTCCCAAGAAAGTTGATTTGGGTAGTCCTGTGGTGGTTTGAAGTCCCCAAAACAATGGTATTATTAGTGCAAGCTATGTTACAAGGACCCAGTGACTCAAGTATGAACAGCGTTTGGTCATACAGAGGGGTTTCCAGTGGGAGTTAGTGTGCATCAGGGTTCAGCTTTGAGCCCACTGCTGTTCATACTGGTGATGCACTATATTAGCAAACTGGTCAGGGGAGACAAATCAACAGAGTTGCTGTATGCAGATGATGTGGCATTATAAGCAGACTCCGAACAGGAACTTCAGCAAAGGATAGGGGAACGGAATGTAAAACTGAAGGCACATGGGATGAAACCAAGCACAGATAAGACAGTGGTAATGGTAGCAAATTGGGGAAATCAGAAGAAGATGAGAAGTGAGATAGAAAGGAAGATAGTGGAACAGGTAAATAGCTTCAAGTCTCTGGGATGGTGACTGAGGATTATTTATTTATTATTTATTGTCATCTGTTTTCCGGGAAAGTCCACTGGGCCAAAAAAAGCCCATTTTCAGTGAAGGCCTGGGGAAAAAAGATCCAAGGTAACAATAACACTTGCATAAAGTTTCAAGAAGTTTACATAAAAAAATTTCCAAAAAAGATCAAGAGAATTACAAAAATGAAATAGGTAGAAAATTTACATAAAAAAATGTAGGAAAGCTGATATAACATTATACTTACAGTAAAGTTAAACATGTTCGTAATACAGACAATAATAACATGACACAAAACTAGGAGAAGGGAAGTCTGAATGAGGAGGTCAAAGCTAGAATCAGAAGGACTGCAGCCAACTGCAGCTGTAAAATATGACAGAAGAATGATAAAGAAGCTGAAAAGTAATGTGTGCAAAACAGTGGTGCAACCAGGACTATTGTATGGTACAGAAATGTGGACATTAAAAGCAGAACAGTTGAGTAAGCTAAAGGTGATGGAGATAAAGTGCCTGAGAAGGGTGGTAGGATGCACACTGTGGGACAGACAAAGAAATAAGGACATAAGACCAGAAGCCAAATTAGCTCCAATTGCATAAAAAGTCAAAGAGAACAGATTACAGTAGTTCACTTACATGTGCAGAAAAGCAGAAGACAATCTGGTGCAGAAGATTTTGAACAAAGAGGAAGAAAGCACTAGAAAATGTGGGCATTCAGTAAAGAGGTGGATGGACTGTTTGAGTGAAGACCTGCAGTAGTCAGGCTAGGAGAGTTACATTGAATCACTGAATAGAGAAAGATGGCGACAGATGACATGACTCCACGACCACGTGTATAAAATGGGAAAGAGGGGTGATGATGATGCATATCTGTACATATGTCTCTTCCCATATGTATATACATATGCATAGTGATGCACACATGCACACATATATATATATATATATATATATATATATATATATATATAAAATATATATATATATATATATATATCTATATATATCTATATATATATATATCTATCTATCTATATATATATATATATATATATATATATATATATATATATGGGCCCCCTCCACAGGGTCGACATTTCAGAATGTTGAGGACCATATGGCTGAGACCATATGATCAACATTTGAAATGCCTACCATGCGGAACCAGCATCTCCAAACAGTGCGGAATGGAAAGATTTCACCACTGTAATGTGATCTCGGAGTTGGTATATTTAAGTTCCGGGGGTGTGTGGTGCAGCGTGAAGGTAAGATTATGTTGGGGTTTTTTTTGTATCATCATCATTTTGAATGTCGATCATATGGTCTCGACCATATGGTTTTCGACATTCTGAAATGTCGGCCATATCAAGTAGACCCGTATATATCATCATCTTCTTTCGGCTGTTCCCGTTAGGGGTCGCCACAGCAGATCATCTGTTCCCATTTCTTCCTGTCCTCTGCATCTTGCTCTGTCACACCAACCACCTGCATGTCCTCTCTCACCACATCCATAAACCTTATCTTAGGCCTTAATCTTTTCCTGTTACCTGGTAGCTTCAACCTTAGTATCTTTTTCACAATATACTCAGCATCCCTCCTCAGCACATGTCCAAACCAACATAATCTTGCCTCTTTGGCTTTGTCTCCAAACCTTCCAACCTGGGCTGACCCTGTAATATACTTATTCCTAATCCTGTCCACCCTCGTCACACCCAGTGCAAATCTTAACATCTTTAACTCTGCCACATCCAGCTCAAACTCTTGCCTTTTTGTCAGTGCCACTGTCTTCAACCCATATAACATAGCTGGCCTCACTACCCTCTTGTAGACCTTCCATTTCACTCTTACTGGTACTCGTCTGTCACAAATCACTCCTGACACTCTTCTCCACCCACTCCATCCTGCCTGTACTCTCTTCTTCACCTCTCTTCCACGCTCACCGTTACTCTGAACTATTGATCTGAAGTATTTAAACTCATCCACCTTCGCCACCTCTACTCCTTGCATCCTCACCATTCCTCTGTCCTCCCTCTCATTCACACACATATATTCTGTCTTAGTCCTGCTGACCTTCATTCCTCTTCACTCTAGAGCATATCTCCACCTCCCCAGGGTCTCCTCTACCTGTTCACTACTCTCACTACAGATCACAATGTCATCTTCAAACATCATAGTTCACAGGGACTCCTGTCTGATCTCAACTGTCAACCTGTCCATCACCATTGCAAATAAGAAGGGGCTCAGAGCTGATCCTTGATGTAACTCCACCTCTACCTTAAATGCATCCATCACTCCCACCGCAAACCTCACCGCTGTCACACTACCCTCGTACATATCCTGTACCACTCTTACATACTTCTCTGATGAACCTGACTTACTCATACAGTACCACAACTCCTCTCCAGGCATCCTGTCATATGCTTTCTCTAAGTCTACAAAAACACAATGCAACTCCTTCTGACCTTCTCTGTATTTCTCCATCAACACTCTCAGAACAAACAACACATCTGTAGTGCTCTTTCCCGGCATGAAGCCATACTGCTGATCACTAATCATTACGTCCATTCTTAACCTAGCTTCCACTATTCTTTCCCATAACTTCATGCTGTAACTGATCAGTTTAATTCCTCTTTAGTTACTACAGCTCTGCACATCACCCTTATTCTTAAAAATTGGTACCAAAACACCTTTTCTCCATTCCTCAGGCATCCTCTCACTTTCCAAAATTTCATTAAACAATCTGGTTAAAATCTTCACTGCCATTTCACCTAAACACCTCCATGCTTCCACAGGTATGTCATCTGGACCAACAGCCTTTCCATTCTTCATCCTCTTCATAGCTATCTTTACTTCCTCCTTGCTAATCCACTGCACTTCATGATTCACTATCCCCACATCATCCAACCTCGTCTCCCTTTCATTCTCTTCATTCATCAGCCCCACAAAGTTCTCTTTCCATCTCCTCAACACACTTTCCTAACTTGTGAGTATGTTTCCCTCATTATCCTTTATCAACTTTACCTGCTGCACATCTTTCCTAGCTCGGTCCCTCTGTCTAGCCAATCGGTACAGGTCCTTTTCTCCCTCCTTAATGACCAACCTTTCATACAACTCTCCATATGTCTTATCCTTAGCCTTCGCCACCTCTGTCTTTGCCATGCACCTCATCTCCTTATGCTCTTGTCTACTTTCTTCATCTCTCTCACAATCTCACTTCTTCTTTGCCAACCTCTTTTTCTGTATACTCTCCTGTACTTCCTCATTCCACCAACATGTCTCCTTCCTCTATCCAGATGTCATACCAAGCACCTTTCTAGCTGTCTCCATTACTAGCTCTGCCTTAGTTACCCAGCTATTTGGTAACTCTTCACTGCCACCCAGTGCCTGTCTTAACTCATCCCTGAATTCCACCTCACAATTACCCTTTTTCAATTTCCACCATTTGATCCTTGGTGCTGCCCTCACACTCCTCCTCCTCTTCTTGATCAACAATGTCATCTTACAAACCACCATCATATGCTGCCTAACTACACTTTCCCTGGTCACCACTTTACAGTCTCCAATCTCCTTCAAACTGGTTCTCCTACATAAGATATAATCCACCTGTGTGCATCTTCCTCCACTCTTGTACGTCACCCTATGCTCCTCCCTCTTGTTAAAATATGTATTCACCACAGCCATGTCCATCCTTTTCACAAAATCCACTACCATCTGACCTTCTGCATTCCTTTGTTTAACACCATACCTACCCATCACTTCCTCATCCTCTCTGTTCCCTTCACCAACATGCCCATTGAAATCTGCTCCAATCACCCTCTCTCACCCTTGGGTACAGTCATCACCACTTCATCCAACTCACTCCAAAAGTTTTCTTTCTCATCCATTGCCCACCCAACCTGTGGAGCATATGCACTAACAACATTCATCATTACAATTTCCAGCTTCATAAACATCACTCTGTCCGACACTCTTTTCACCTCCAAAACACTCTTAGCATACTGTTCCTTCAGGATAACTCCTACGCCATTTCTCCTCCCATCCACACCATGATAAAACAATTTGAACCCAACTCCGATACACCTAGCCTTACTCCCCTTCCATCTGGTCTCTTGCACACACAATATACCAACCTTCCTTCTGTACATCATATCAGCTAGCTCTCTCCCTATACCAGTCATACTGCCAACATTCAAAGTTCCGATGCTCACTACCACAGTCCTAGCCTTTCTCCTCTTTTCCTGCCTTCGGCCATGCCTTCCACCTCTTCTCCTCCTTCAGCCAACAGTAGCCCAGTTTCCGCCAGCACCCTGTTGGCTAACAGTACTGGTGGCGGTCATTGTTAACCCGGGCCTCGACCAATCCAGTATGGAAATATTTACAGGTGCCCGCATTAATTATTTGGCAAAGTTTTACACCGGATGCCCTTCCTGACGCAACATTCCCCATTTATCCGGGCTTGGGACTGGAACAAAGAAATGCACTGGCTTATGCATCCCCAGTGCTGGCTGGGTTTATATATATGTTTTTATATATATATATATATATATATATATATATATATATATATATATGTTTGTGTGTATATGTATATTTTTGTTTCTATGGCCATATACATAGAAAGATGAGAGACAGAGAGGGATGTGTGTGAATATTATTACATTTATCACGTGCAATAATAAAAATCAGTGGCCTTTGCTTTCTTGTGTTGTGTGACAGATGCTGGCCTCATTCAACATCACACAATCATTATTATTCCAGAATATGCAGTATACGTATATAAGGTTGTAGAACGCAAAGCTTACCTAAAATAAGTTGTGAGTATAAAAACATGCCTAAATGTCTAACAAACAGCAAGATGCACATTACAGGAATTACAGGTCTTATGTGGGATTTGAACTCACAAATATAAAAGAAGCTGGCCTGCAGTTACTTACATTACCTGGAGTGGTAATCCTTCAGCCATATCCCAGTCAAGGGGTTGCATGTACATATTTTCTGTAAATCAAGTGTAATTACAGTGCTCACTCAAATGGAATGCATAGTCCCCTGCAATACTCACATATTTATCTAACTCATACCAACGTAATGTATGTGCTTGGTTATTAATTAACATTTAAGGCTAAGCATACATATTTAGTTTTCATTTCAGTTTGTAATGAAATCTCAAAGATATCCATGGTAACAACATAAATGGAATGGAACAATCTCGAAGTATTGTGGATAGTGAAAAAATGCACAGTTATCTGTAGCATAAAACAGGTGTTTTAAAAACACAGAGATTATCTTACATAGGTTATGAGAAATAAACATGTCTAAATGTTTAACAAATCACAAACTGGGTATTACAGGACTACTATGGGATTCAAACCTAGAAACATAACGCAAGTAGTAATGCAGCCACTAACATCACTTACAATGCTACCCCTTTAACTATACCATAATCTAGGGATTACATATCCACATTTGCTGTAAATCAAGTGTGATTATAGCACTCACTCATTTTAAATTCATACTGACCTACATTGCTCTTCATTTTTTCTAATTCAGTCAAGAAGTAATGCACGTTAATAATTAGGAATGAATACCCAAGGCTAAGCTTACATATAGATCTTCCAATAACTACTTCAAGGGAATCACACGCAAGCATCCATGTTAAGAAAATACTTTGTATGGTACATTCTTGAAACTTTGCAGATCATGAAGAAATGTGTAGACATCTGTGGCCTATGCACTGTAGGCACTAATGCACCCCGACAATGAAACACATATACAGATTGTTTCATACCTCATCACAGAA
The DNA here is from genome assembly GCF_019279795.1 of Protopterus annectens. Lineage (NCBI taxonomy): Eukaryota > Metazoa > Chordata > Ceratodontiformes > Protopteridae > Protopterus > Protopterus annectens. The sequence goes on from NC_056725.1 coordinate 827,732,152, forward strand.
CCATGCAACATACACATATTATGTGACATCCATCAAAAAACAGTAGTCTGTAAGAATAATTTTGTGGGAATTGAACCCAATAGCAATTAACCTACATCTACTTTCTTACATTACTTAATCATTTGAGATCACAACTGATTTCTGAGTGGACCAGCTTCTATGAATGATTAGCACTCTTAATGGAATGTCTGAAATACATGTAGTCCTAACACATGTTATTTAAAAATCATGCACACTTGGCATCTCTGGACCAACTTATTTGCGAATAACTTTGGGATGTGCAGTTAGATGGCCATAAGTAATTAAGCAGTAAATTGTATTTTCATTACACGTACCTGACTGATTGTAATACATATATAAATGGAATAGTTATGGACCCCACTTCATTATCTCACCACTTGCTCAGTCAATGATAAGAGTAATTACTAGATGTTAAGGTGTGATTACAGCACATACCTCTGCAATCCTATTGCAAAGGCCATCCCGCTCCCTATGGTGAAGATCGCCATGTTGACTTGCAAACCAGTTCTGTAGATTCAGGTACATCCTCAGAGCTCCCTTGCACTCTGGTTTCATATGATGATCTGGACAAAGTTCCTCTGGTATGGCTACATCTTCTGTTCATGTCCAACATAGACTGTCAGCATATGGAGGGTCTCTTAATTTGTCCAGTTGGCCACTCAGATGTATTGCAGCTTCCTCTTGGTCAACATATCTTTGAAACTGGGCGAAATGGTGAACAAAAATGACTTCTGAAAATTGCACACTGAGGTACCACTTAGTTAGCAGGTAGCAATGGTCTGATAAGAAAATATATCAATACCACATTTTAAAAGTGTTGTGCATAGGGTGGAAGCAGTCTATTGATGGGAATTGGGCACATGCTCCAGATGTTCCCATGAAATGGTAACTATTGGGCATTTATGCAGAGTAATGTATACTTCTGCAGAGATATTATGCTCTGAGAACTTAAATGGATGTTTGCTAACATGTTTTCATATCATTGTATACTAATCTTCTTCTTCTTCTGGCTTTTTCCTGGTTAGGGGTTTCCACAGTGGATCACCTGTCTGCTCATGATTGGCAGTAGAGTTTTATGGTGTTGAGTTGCCAGCCCAGTGCCCAACCTTCCACAGAAGGCACACACATGCATGCACTCACGCCTAGGGCCAGTTTAAAGTGTCCAATCCACCAACAGCATGTCTTTGGGATGTAACCGAGCACCTGGGGGAAACCCACATGACCACAGGGAGGACATGCAGACTCCACACAGAAGGCACCCCAGCCAAGGATCAAACCAGAGAACCTCTTGCTGTGAGGCAGCAATGCTAACCTATGCACCACCATGGCTGCCCAAATCATTGTATATTAATAAACCTCAGTAATTATATATGGAACAAATAATACTTAATAGCTGTCTGCAGTGAGCTCATCTCACTGTTAGGTACAGCTGCCTAACCGCAACTAACAATAAGGCAGACTAGCATGCGATCAGCTGCTTGTAATTCTCTTTTACACTACAGTGCTCAGTATCACTCTGCTGTGCTCATAGTGTCCTGTGTGCACCTTCTAAATCATATTTCATGTAGTTTTAAGTTTGAAAACACCTGCACATCAGTATGTCACATATATAAAGGTTGGTGGTAACTATAGTGCAATATCATTAAGTTCATTTGTGATCTTTATGACTCATGTTGTCTTGTTCACTTGTACAGGGCCATCAACATCAGGGCAGCAGTATCACACATCAGGTATGTGCCTCTGTAGTCAGGATGATCAACAACCTTTGCCAGCCTCTGTCTGCTGTTATGAATAAGGTGTATACTCACTTCTAGTTTGTATTCCACTTTAACCTATAGGTCCCTCATTACAGAGGATGATCTATTCCCATCCAGGTAGGACAGACATGGTAAGGCAGTCTATATGGTAGCTATAGTGCAATGATATTAAGCGCAGCTGTGGCCTTTTTGAATAATGTTGTCTTATTCACCTGCACAGGATACTTGTAGTCTGGAAAACACTGTCAGCCATCCTGTATGTGTATGGGCCAGATTCAGGAAGGCTTACACGGAGTTCAAGAGTAGTGTAAGCCTCCGTGTAAGCCTCCCGATTCAGGAACAGCCCAAATCTCCGTGTAAGAGACAGCTAACACGTCTCTTACACGGACTGGTGGAATGCTCAATACCTCATTTGCAGCTCAAAGATATGCAAATGAGGTATCTGAGCGATCCACGGCAGAAACCAGTCCGTGTAACGGACGTGTTGCAGAAATGTACTCAGCTGACAACTGAGTACATTTCTGCAAAATTAAAAACTGAGCTATGTCAGCTCCAAATAAAGGGTGCATTTGTTTCATTAAGCATGCCAATGGCCAAATATGTGGCCATTGGCATGAAAAACTGTTGCAAAAATATGTTATATAACTTTTTTTTTTTTCACGAGATTTTGAGGTTTAACTGCAGCGCACACCCGTGCAAACGGGGTGCGCTACCTAAAACTGAAAACCGAAGCTTATAAGCCCACAATTGTGGGATTTATGTATTACATGGAATGTCAATGGAGGGACTTGCAGACCAAAACAATATGGCCTCCGTTTAGTGGTTGTCAAGGGGGGGAAGCTCCGTGTAAGACATGTAACTAGTCATTACTAGGCAATCCTATGTAAATGAGGGTTACAATACTGAATCACACTGCCACACAGGTAATGAGCACTTTCTGAGTAGTGTAAGAGTTAGAGAAGGGGGAGGAACAGAGTAAGAGGTAGGTGACATCACGGGGGGGAAGGATAGATACAAATGTACCAGATTGGAGGGCAATGTAAGGTGAAAGATGACAGACAGACTTCAGGGAGGGAGGTGTGTCCCAACAGAACACTAGGAAAGTCAAGAAATTGAAGGTGTACGCTATCCCTACACTCAAAGTTTCTTGAAATACGTGCATGCGCGCATGTGCGAGCGTGTAAGGCAGGTTCAACATGTGGGAGCGTGTTGCAAACCGTTTACAACGGTTTGCGCTGGCGTGCACGTGTGGAAGGCAGTGTGCACGCGTTTTAACATGAATCAGCCTAGTTCACACTGTGTAAGGATGTGTGCGTGCGTTTAAGTGACTGTGAGCATGTTTAAGCTGGTGTGCACATTGCTCCCCTTCAGGAAACAGAGAGGAAACAGGAAACAACCAAAATACAGGGAAACTGCCAGAGGATACTGCTGGAGTTAATTGGTGGAAACAATTGGAAGCAGGCAATTATGCAGGCAGACTAGAAGCCCAACCCAGCACTTAAAACACTGCAAAGAGCAGTGCAGGGTGTTTCTCACAAGAGATACTGCAAGAAAGTAAGCTATCAGAACTGAAAACTGAAAAAAGCTGAACTCAGAGCAGAAATGCTAGGGGCTGCCATAGCTGTTATAATCAGGCAAAGGCGAATTGCTGAGGGTGGTGACAATGCAGATGCTGACAGACAACCCAGAGTGAGGAGAAGGAGAAGAGTATACAGGCCCAGGGTCACCTACCATGGGTTACATGAGCTGGAGATAGTAGAGCGCTACAGAGTGGACAGAGACCTTCTGCAGCAGATTGTTGAGCTGTGCAGGCCACATCTCACACACAGAACCAACAGAGGGGAACCCATCCCAGTGGAAACCAAGGTATATGTTGGCCTAAGAATACTAGCAACAGGTACCTTCCAGAGACCAACTGGTGATATGATGGGGATATCACAGGCATCAGCCTCCAGGGTACTGCACCAGTTCCTAGATGCCATGTCAGCACATGTCGGTGATCATATATATGTCCCTAATGACCGTGAGGTTGTGGCCAGCAATATGCGTCTCTTCCAGCAAATAGCGGATACCCTGAGGTGCTGGGTGCAATAGACTGCATGCACGATGCATCAAAGCACCAGCTGGTGAGCGGGTAGAGTCTACATTAACCGCAAGGGATACCTCCATCAACTGCCAGGTCGTGTGATGCCCAGGGCATAATAATGAATGTGTGTGCTGGCTGCCCTGAAGCTACCATGATTCCCACATCTGGCATCTGACGAGCTGTACCAATCATTTGCCAGTGGGGACTTCCCACACGGACACCTAGTGGGGGATGCAGGTTATGCACTGGAGCCGTGGCTGATGACACCCATCAGAAATGCACACACACCGGAACAGGAACGCCATAATGAGGCACACGCACAAACACGTAATGTCATAGAGCGTGTGTTTGGGCTGCTCAAGTCACGGTTCCAGTGTCTGGACACATCTGGTGGAGCCTTGCAGTACACACCAACTACATGTACCCAAATGGTCATGATATGTGCTATGCTACATAATATGATCCTGCGGAAACAGCTGCAGCAGGACCAGCACAGGGCTGGGCCTAACATCCCCCACCATTGCCAAGGCCACCACAGGCAGAGGGTGACTCGGAGGAGGAACAACCTGACCTTGTCCCAGTAGGCAGAAGGAGGCGTGCCCAGTATGCCCTGGCCCTGGCAAAGAGGCAACGCATAGCACATACACTTGGTCAGTAGGAACACTGGGACTGATACCTGCTCTGACTCACTCATATAGTAACAGGGATGCCTAACATGACACAACCTGCTTCCAAACATGTACAGGGAGTGTAGTATGTGCATCCAACAGAGGCAGCCCTGCAGCACCACCTGAGGCATGAATGCCATGTGTTAAGTAATGTAATACCATGTACCATATGCACACCTGAGGACCTGACTAACATCCACCCTCACCAATCATAAACCACAAAAAACACAAACCTACCTCATAGGTACCACAAGGGATAGGAACCTAGATGTAATGCTACCCAATGCCAGAAGTATAAATGCGTGCAGTGTAAATGCACACAGTATAGAGAATGTAGATATCAGTGCTGTAATAGAAAACAGGGTCAAAGCCCACATCAGCACCCTGACACTATCAGGCACACCTCTGTCCTAATAGCAGGAACTGCCCCAGGCCTACTCTAGCAACGTGAGTGAAATATTACTGTCAACCTGGGTGCCCAGGTCCCTGTTAACCTCTTCTGTGCTTAGAGGATTGCCACCTAGATGGGAACTAGGGATAACCCTGTTGTTCCCGAAGGGTATGACTATGCATTGTTTAGCGTTTAACGTAAGGCCATGGCTCTGGCACCAGTTATCTGTGTCTATGAGACCCTTCTGAAGGATGTCTGTGTCAGATGGGTTTCCAACTATGGTTCCCAGTTTGCAGTCATCTTCAAACTTTGTCAGCCATAATCCTCCTGTGTTTGCTTGTACTTCTGAAAAGTAGATGCTGAACAAAAGTGGGCCCAGGACTGAGCCCTGTGGGACAACACTTGTGACAGCTCTGGAGTGTGACATGGCACCAGCAACTTTGACCCTGTGTGTTCTGTCACTTAGCCAGTTTGCAACCCATGCTGTGATGTATGGGTTCACATTTAAGCTGGTGATGTTTTCAATGATACCTGAGTGGGGTATTGTGTCGAAAGCCTTTGCCAGGTCAAGGTAGGCTGTGTGGACTGCCTTGCCCACGTCAATGGCCTGGGTGACTGTCTTGAAAAAGTCAACCAAGTTTAAAAGGCATGATCTGCCCTTGACAAAGCCAAACTGGATTGGATCCAACGTCTGCAAGTCCCCTATGTCTTCATTTATTATTCCCATTATGATCCTCTCCATAGCTTAGCAGACCAGGCTTGTCAAGCTGATGGGATGGTAGTTTCCGGGGTTGATGGAGGCACCCCCTTTGTGAAGTGGGTCCACCATTGCTGTATGCCACTCCTTGGGCACATATCCTGAGGTGAGGCTAAGATTAAACAGCTGCCCTAACTGCGGGTGTAATTCCTCATTGAGTTCATGGAGCACACAACTGGGGACATCATCTGGTCCCATGGATAAAGTGTTTTCCGCCTTGGATAGAGCAGTTCTCACCCCAGCATTGGAGATGTTTGGGGGGCTACAATCCTCTGGTGTAGATACCCCTCCAGTTGGGGGGAGGGGGGGAGAGAAATCTGTACTGAACCTGTCAGCCAGTATGTTGGCAATGTCTGTAGGTTCAGTGATATTTACATCATTCTGAACTAATTCTGAGCATATCTGGGAGTTCCCTCCCAGGTGTCAAACATAGGTAAAAAAGGCCTCATGATCGTCCCTTGAGTCCTGAGTGGGTTTACTCTCAAAACTTCCCTTGGATGATTGTATGGGGGAACCCAGTGTTTTACTCATAATGAGCAGGGGTGTATTCCCTTCTACGGATTTCGCTCTATCTTGTAGTAGCTCCTTCCTTTTGTTGTAGAGCTTGTTTATGGCTAGGGTCCACCAGACTGGATGCTTGCCTGTGGTACAAAGAGTCTTTGTTTTGTTTGGGATTGCCTGATCCATGCAGTCCTGGAGGTGCTGGTAGAAGGCATTTGTAAGTGATACAGCGGCTTGGGTAATGGTGTCCGCTGGCTTGGTGGCCTTGAAAGAGACCACACCAGTCCTTAGAAATGTGAAGTCGGCATTTGAGAAGGTCTTCACTGTTTGTTTTTCTATCTGGGGTGTGGGTGGGATGTGGACTCCCACTGAGATTAGTCCATGATCTGATCTCACCAATGATGGGTATACTTCTAGTGTTGAACAGTGTGACCCCATATTCGTGATGATGAGTTCTAGTATGTTGTCTCCACTTGTGGAGATGGTGACCAGTTGTTCCATGGCATTTGAGTGTATGAACTCTTGGAACCTTTGGGTTAGAGTGTTGTGGCTTGATTAGTGATCCCAGTCTATATTTGGATAGTTGGAATCACCCAGTATGATGGTGTTTGGAGATATATTTATCCCCTCCAGTGTTTTCAGGACAGCTGTGTGAGGTACCTGAGTTTGAGAGGGTGGCATATAACATGCTACAAACTGCAGAACAGTCTTGCCTACGGTTACTGGCACCTGGATGGTCTCCGATGCATCGTGTGTTGCCACCAACCTTGAGGTGAGGGTGTCCTTGATGAATATGGACACCCACCCTCCTTTCTTGGTGTTGTCCGGATTTTGGTGCTGGAACGCATGATATGAGGTAACACCCGATAGTGCCGGGGTGCTGTCAGAAGCCGTGAACCAGGTTTCAGGCACATCACAGACATCAATGTGCTACATACTGAGAAGGGCATTGAGTGTGTGCAGCTTGATGTTGAGACCTCTGGCATTGAGCAGCATTACCCTTAGTGTCTTTCCTTTCCTGTGTTCTAGGGTGGTAGGTGTAGAATCTGATTCTTGCATAAAAAAGGCACAATGGGGGTGGCAAGAGCATCAGCTGAAATCCGGAAGCCCAGGGGTGACAGGTGCAAGCCGTCCCTTGCAAATCAGCGTGGCCTGTCCAGCATGTCATCCCAGGCAGACAGACATTGGACCCCCTTTGAATGACACCATAGTTTAAGCAAATTATTACAGTTGATCATCTTGTCTCTGTTTATGTGGCATCATACTTGGTGAAGGTAGGATACTGCTCAAGGTCAGGGTCATACCTGCCTGGCCTACATAATCAGAGGGATCCTCTATGTCTCTTCCATGTAGTCCAGGGAGGTACATCTCAGGTCGTTCACACCAGCATGGATAATGACTGGGTCAGACTTGTACTTGCAGTTGAGTGACCTGAGTGCTTGCATTATGTGGTGGATTCCAGTGCCCGATAGGCAGCTTACTGTGACCTCCTCCATACTCGATCTGGTGAGCGGGACGTCAGTGTGTCTGACTATGGAGTCACCTATGACAAGTGTGTCTGGCATTGTGTTTGGCCTTAAGGGCCGTGACTGTTTGGCACACTGACTCTGTGGTCTATGTGTTGCATGTGCTGTGCCCTGTGGAGGCAGTTGTGTGGGTGTCTGCTGTGGTGGCCGCTGCTGTTTTGGTAGAATTCTGATCAGAGCCTCCAGTATGTCTTTGTGTGTCTATGTGTATGATTTTAAGTTGTGATAGTGCTATGTGAGACTGGGTTTGTGATGTGTGTGGTTACCTTCACCTTCTCTCTGGTCTTGCTAGTCCTATGTTGAGTGAGCTCAGCCTCCACTTTGGCTATATAGTTGCATCTCTCACATGTATGTGTGTTTTATGGGAGAAGGAGAGGGTTGTCAGTGTACATGAGGCAATTGTAACATTGCCTCAATATTCCCAGGTTCACCAGCTGAGCAGGAGAGGACACTAGCAACTGATCCCTAGACATGCTAGAAGGAATAGACAAAACAATGTTGGAATACAGGGAGATATCAAGCCCCCCAAACCACATCATAGTGCTTGACTGACAATACCTACACATACACCATTGTTTCATAGTGTCATAGTTTACTACTAGGCTATCTGCCCTAGTGCATGTATAAGCCTAGCCATAGTGATGTGGCTATTGCCACCCCTTATAGTGGTAATAAGTGTACAGAATAGATTCCGAATATTGTGCCTCTGACTTAGTAGTGACACATTATGACCCCCTCACGTAATTGAATAACATGACTGTGCCTCTGTCTAGTCTGTGCCTCTGTCTCATATGCAGTTGTCCAGATGTCTCCTGAAGAGAGTCAGTGATGGACTCTGTCTAACATGAACTGGGATACTCTGCTAGAGTGTGAGATGCCTCTGATTTATGACTCTGTCCCTCCAGCATGTCCTATACATGTATGTGCTGAGGTTCAAATCCTCAGCTCTCATGGTCCTGGTGGATTTGGATTGCTTGCAGTGGAGCATGTCCACCAAATCCTGATTGGACATGGTCTTGTATGTCAGGCATAGGTCACCTGTAAGTATGCGGTATGACACTGAATAAAGCTGGATTTCCTCTATTCTGGAAGCATGTGACATGTGTTGAAGACCCTTGATCTTCATGTTAAGGTACTTTTGGGGTCTCTCCAGCTGTTGCAAGTGCTGGGTGAGGTACATACCATATGGGGCTTTGTATTCAATCATGGGCCTGATAAGGGAGAAGGATAGTGGTACAATGACCTCCTATGATCTGGATGGAAAACCCTCCATGATAAGGTGGGCAAGATAGAAAGTCTTCCTAACCACTTTGGCAACATGGGTGTCAAACGAGATGTCACTATCTACATGTGTCCCCAGGTGTCTGATTTGTTTTCTGTGCTCAGTGGGTTGTTGTCTATGTATTGATCTGTGGGTACTTTGTTCCTCCCAAAGGGGATGAATACACATCAGTTGCATTCAGTTTCAGGCCATGCGTCTGACACCAGCTATCCACCTTTGTGACGGCATTCTGTAGGATGTGTGTGCCGGCTGATGTATTCACTATGGTGCCTAGGTTGCAGTCATCTGAAAACTTTGTCAGCCACATCCCTCCTATGTTTGCTTTCACATCTGAAAAGTAAATACCAATTAAGAGGGGTCCCAGGACACATCCTTGTGGGACACCACCTGTGACTGGCTTCGAATCTGACAAGGCACCTGCAATGTTGACTTTATGGGTTCTGTTTCTTAGCCATTTTGCAACCTATCCTGTGACATATGCTGTTATATGTCAGCTGTTGAGCTTGGCTATGATGCCTGAGTGGGGTATTGTGTCACAGGCCTTAGCCAAGTGCAGGTAGGCTGTGTGGACTGCGTAGCCCTCATCGATGGCCCTACTGACAGTTTCATAGTAGTCAACTAGGTGCAAAAGGCAGGATCTGCCCTGTACAAAGCTGAACTGGGGGGGAACAAGGGTCCGTAGGTCAGCAATGTCTCTGTGTAAGAGCTCCATAATGACTCTTCTCATAGCTTTGCAGACAAGGCTGGTTAAGCTTGTGTGGTGGTAGTTGCCATGGTCTGTGGAGGCATCTCCTTTGTGGAGTGGGACCACTGTTGCCGTATGCCAGTGTTCAGGTACATATCCTGTAGCAAGGCTAAGGTTAAATAGCATTTGTATATACGGGTCCAGCTCCTTCTGGAGTTCACATAGCATGCAACCGGGATACCAGCAGGTCCCATTGATGCTGTGTACTTGTCTTTGCTGAGTGCGGCTCTCACATGGACATCCAAGATGACAGTGAGGTTACATACAGCTGTGATAACTATCTTCTTTTGGGGGTGAGGGAGGGGGTAAATCGCACTGAAGCTGTCTGCCGGAATGTTGCCAATATCTGTCAGGTCACTGGAATATATGTTGTTGTGTACCAACTCTGAGCATATCTGAGGGTTCCCAACCAGGTGTCTGACATAACTGAAGAAAGCAGTGTGGTTACCTTCATTGTCTTTGTTGATTTATGTCCCCAAGTTGACCTTGCATGTCTTTATGAGATAATGTAGCTTTCTACTAGTGCCGATCACAGCTGTCTTCCCTTTTGGAGATGTAGCTCTGTCTTGCATTAGTATCCCTCATCTGTCATACAGTTTGTTTATGGCTGGGTTCCACCAGACAGGCCACTTTCCCTTTGTGGAGAGGGTCCTGTTTTTATTTGTGATTGCATGGTCCATGCTTTCTGACATCTAGCTAAGGGGAGGTCATTGTGGTTCTGCAGTTATCTTTCATCAGCATTAGAAATGACCACAACAGCCCCTGTGGGGTGTACCTCATGCAGACACATCCAGCAACTGTAAAGTCCACAACAGTACCTCACCAGGAGTATGAAAGAGCTGGAACACATGTAATGTGTCGCCTGATTAAACAGAGTGCAGCTCCACACACTGCCATGCTGTCCACCCAGATGCAAGCTGTGCCTGATGTAGAAAGCCATGTCCAAGCTGGAATCAATGCACATGCTGCACCTTGTACAATCTGAATGGCAGGGAGCTATGCACATGAGGGACCTGAACCCCAGCACTGACATACATAGGACAGTCCGTACTGCATTATCCATAACACAGAAGCCACCCCCATGCATGGGTAAACTACCAGTACAGGTTATCCGTAGAGTCACTCGTTGATTCCCCTCAACAGGAATCCTAATGAGTGGATGGGAGATGGTAGGTTTACCCTGGGTATCAATGTTATGTCACAGGTAGACAGAGGCACAGTATACTAAACAAGACATATGTCATGGCAAACTACACTTACAATGTGTTGACGCACAAACACACTCTCCGACTAGCATTAGAAATGGCCTAGGGCACATCGGTAGTGTTTGCCAATGTATTGTGGAATACACTACTGATGTTGGATGAGGCTGTTGTAAGTAGTTCACATCTGAACATAATGCAACATGGTCAGATAGGTTCATAGGTACATAGGTTTATACTAGGCTATCTTCCCTAAGGCAGGTATAAGCCTAGGCCAGAGTTTGTTGGCGTACACCATCCCTTATATGGAAACAGTACTGTGCCCATTATTTTGTCGTGCCTCTCTCCAGCAGTGACACAGTGACGATCCCCAGGTTAAACGTATGACCTTCCATCCACAGGTCAAGATACCTCTTGAACACAGCCAGCAAGGTGCTCTGCCTCACATGGACCGGGATTGTATTCCACAGCATAGGGAGTCTCCGAGTGATAACTCCATCCCTCCAACATGTCCAACGTACATCCATGCTAAGGTGTAAGTCACTTGCACTAGTGGTTCAGGTGGATCTGCCGATTCTGAGGTGGAGCATGTCCATTAATCCCTGTTTGGACATGGCCTTGCATGTCAGGCACATGTCACCTCTAAGCAGACGGTATGTGAGTGAATAGAGCCGGAGTGTCTTCAATCTGGCAGCATATGACAGATGTTGGGGTTCCTTGATCCTTTAGGTGGGGGACATTCAGGGCGTCTCCAATTGCTGCAGATGTTGGGTGAGATACATCCAGAATAGGGCATTCTACTCGATCACCGGTCTGATAAGTGAAGAGTACAGGGGAACAATGACCCACTAGATCTGGATGTGAATCCCATCCTGATCAGGTGGGCAATGTAGAAGGTCTTTCTAGCCACTTTAGCAACGTGAGTGTCAGAAGAACTGCGACTGTCAACCTGGGTCCCCAGGTCCATGATAACCTCCTCTGTGCTTAGAGGATTGCCACCTATATGGTAGCTTGGGGTTACCTTGCTTTTCCTGAAGGGTATGTCTACACATGTTGTGCACTTTGACTTCAGGCCATGGCTCTGGCACCAGCTATCAGTTACCGTGAGTCCCTTCTGAAGGATATCCGTGTCTGATGCACTGTCCACTATGGCACCCAGTGTGCAGTCATCTGCAAACGTTGTCAGCCAATGTCCTCCCATGTTGGCCTGTACTTCTGAGAAGTACATGACAAACAATAGGGGGCCAAGGACTGAGCCCTGTGTGACACCACCTGTGACCAGCCTGGAGTCTAACATAGTGCCAGCAACTCTAACCCTGTGGGTCCTGTCCTTAAGCCAGTTTGCAACCCATCTTGTGACATATGGGTTTACATTTCAGTTGGTAGGGTTTTCCACAATACCTGAGTGGGGTATTGTGTTGAATGTGTTTGCAAGGCCAAGGTAGGCTGTATGGACTGCCTTTCCCTCAACAATGGCCTAAGTGACCGTTTTGAAGATGTCAACCGAGTACAAAAGGCATGATCTGCCCTTGACCAAGCCAAACTGGGATGGGTACAATGTCTGCATGTCCCCTATATCTTTGTTTATGAGCTCAATTATGATCCTCTCCACAGCTTTGCAGACTAGACTTGTTAAGCTTATGGGGCAGTAATTACCAGGGTCCGTAGAGGCAACGCCTTTGTGCAGATGTGCACAACTGGACCCTAACCAGGCTGTTGTGCACACTATGGAAATGTAAAGCAGTGATAGGACTAAAGCCCAGGATACTGACCACCACAGTGAAAGTACTGAACCACTACACTATACAGTACTACAGTGTTAGGTCAGTATGAACGGATGATGACAATTGTGTGCAAAGTATCCCATGCAAAACCTGCAGGCACAGTATACTCCCTGTTGTGTTCACACAAAAGCATTTGGACAGTAACTACACAACATGACACAGAACACACAACCATAAACTGGAGGTATTTGTTGAAGGTCACACTCATCCACAAATGTGATGGGCTGCAGAGTTCAACATATGGAAAGCCCACACTGGGCATGCTCACACACTTAGATAAATGAGACATCTTTCACACAACATGCCATGGGAAGGCTGAACTGGGCATGCTCACACACTTAGTCCAAATGTTACTCCTAGCAACTGTGAAAACACACCAGAGGATGCTCATTCCCCTTTCTAGACACTGATCATGTAAGCACCCTATAAGTATATCAGGAGAAAAGGAATCTCCCAGTAATCTGAATAGCGCGCTCTGCTAATGTGTCCATCTGTAGTGTCATAACATAGTTAGGTAGGGGTTTGAATCTGGTAAGTGTGTATGAAAAGAACATCCCTTTTGGCAACTGGGAAAACACACCACAGGATGCTCATTCTACTTTCTAAACTCTGATGATGTCAGCACCCTATAAGTATATCAGGGGAAAGGAAATCTCCCAGTAATGCGAATAGTGCGCTCCGTTAATGCATCCGTCTTTAGTGTCATAACATAGTTAGGTAGGGGGTTGAATCCAGCATGTGGCAAGTGTGTGTGAAGGGGGGTAAGTGTGTGTGTATGAAAGAAACATCCCTTTTGGCAACTGGGAAAACACACCACAGGATGCTCATTCCACTTTCTAAACTCTGATGATGTCAGCACCCTATAAGTATATCAGGGGAAAGAAAATCTCCCACTAATGCGAATAGTGCGCTCTGCTAATGCGTCCGTCTCTAGTGTCATAACATAGTTAGATAGGGGTTTGAATCCAGCAAGTGTGTGTGTATGAAAGGAGCATCCCTTTTGGCAACTGGGAAAACACACCACAGGATGCTCATTCCACTTTCTAAACTCTGATGATGTCAGCACCCTATAGGTATATCAGGAGAAAAGGAATCTCCCAGAAATGCGAATAGCGCGCTCTGCTAATGCGTCCATCTCTAGTGTCATAACATAGTTAGGTAGGGGTTTGAATCCAGCATGTGGCAAGTGTGTGTGAGGGGGGGGTAAGTGTGTGTGTATGAAAGAAACATCTCTTTTTGGCAATGGGGAAATCACACCACAGGATGCTCATTCCACTTTCTAAACTCTGATAATGTCAGCACCCTGTAAGTATATCAGGAGAAAAGGAATCTCCCAGTAATTTGTGTGCAGGTTGTCCCTCACAATAATGCATGACATTGATCAAAGCAGTTATGGCAATGCACACATGATGTATGTGTGTGCCAAATACACATATGTACCTGTGACCTTCAATAGTTACCATGTGTGATGCCTGCCACATGTGAATACATGGTATGTGCACAGGGTAACATTATGACTGTGGTCTTCTGTGCAGGTGCTGCATGTGGGATGTGTATATACAGTGTGAGATGTAGATGCTATCAGCCTAGTAGTAAGGGATACACACCCGGTCTGGGGCATATAGTCTACCTGTTGTTGAAGTACAGGTGCTGCATGTTTCCACCTGTTGTGGAAGTGGTAAGACGTTATTCCATAGCAATGCAGTGACTGCATGCTAAGAACCATTCAGCTAGGGTGTTGTAGCTACACTAATTCATTAGCATTCAGTAATATGTCAGAATCCCTGGTGAGGGTCTGATGCCAACCAAGGTCAGGGTTCTACCAGCCTGTGTCACTTGCTCAGTGATCCCTTCCATGTTCCCTATCATGTATCCCAGTGAGGGACATCCCACATCAGCTGTGGTGGCATGGACAATGACTGAGTCATATGTGTCCATGCATCTGACTGACCTGTATGCTTGTGTTATGTGGTGGACCACAGTGCCCCATGAGGATATCACTGTGACCTACACCTTGTCCAGCCTGGTGAGCATGTTCTCACTGTACTGGACAATAAAAGTACCTAACACAACTGCGGCAGTAGTGTTGTATAGCTGTACAGACTGTGCTTGTTTGGCACACAGGATTTATGTGCTATGTGTTGTGCGTGCTGTGTGCAGGCCTAATGTATGCCTGTGTGCCAGCTGCAGAGATGTCTGCCAGTCATGCATGATGCTATCCTTAGGCTCCACAACTGGCCCGGTGTGTTTCCATGCTTGTATTGCTGTCCGTGTAGGTCCACATCAGATTGGTATTGCTGTCACTGTAGTATTTTATGCCACCCGACAGGTTATGCCAGTACTGGGTTCAGAGTGCTTAGTCCACAGTTTGGCCATGTGTTTCCATCTCATACATGTGTTGTACATCCATGGGTAGGGGATAGGGTTGACTGTGTACATGTGGCAGCTGTGACATTACTACATGACACACATATTCCACAACTGTACCATAGAGGTGACTGACAACTGATCTTTGCACATGCTACCATAGTATTGAGATTGCATTGGTGATTAACAGCACATAGGGCCAATGGTGAACAAGATACATAGGTCCATAGCTTCATACAGGGATGTCTGCCCAGGGCATGTATCCACCTAGCCAGAATGTGTGTGGCTTTCAACATGCATTGTAAATCTGTCTTGCTATGCCCTTTTCCAAGGTTAGTATACTGTGCCTCTGTCTCACAGTGACACATAAGTGATACCCAGGGTAACCCTACAATGTCACATCCAGTCATTAATATCACTCTTGAAGATAGTCACTGAGTCACTCTGCCTAACCTCTATTGGGATAATATTCAAGAATGAAGTGAGCTTCTGAGTTGTGAATGTGCCCCTCCAGCATGTCCTATGTATATCACTCCTGAGGTTCAAGTCTTTCCAGCGTGTATCCTGATGGGATCTGGATATTCTGAGGTGCAGCATGGCCATTAAGTGAGGGTTTGACATGGCTTTATATGTCAGGCACATATTGCCTATGAAGAGGCAGTATGCCACTGAGTAGAGCTGCTGTTTCTTTCACCAGTCAGTATGTGGCATCTGTTTGAGCCCTTTGATCCTCTTGTCGAGGTACGTATGTGGTATTTCCAGTTGCTGCAGGTGTCTGGTAAGGTGCATGCCGACAGGTTCATCATAGTCAATTATGGGCATGATGAGGGATGAGTAAAGGGGCACAATGTCCTCCCCTGATCTACATGTGGATCCCATCATGATGATGTGGCCCATATAACATGTTTTCCTAACCACTTTGTCCATGTTGTTGTCAAATGGTAGAATGCTATCAACCTGTGCACCCCAAGGTCCATAATTCCTTCGTCTGCACTTAATGGAATAACACATATGCGGTACTTTGTGGTCACTTTGTGTTTGACAAAGGGGATGACTATACGCTTTCTGTCATTCACCTTGAGGCCATGGCTGTGGCACAAGTCGTCTGTTTGCAAGAGGCCCTTTTGGAGGATGCGTGTGTTAGCTGGAGAGTTGATTATGGCGTCCAGTTTGCAGTCACCTGCGACTTGCTCAGCCACAGTACTTCCATGTTGGCCTGTACCTATGATAAATATATAATGAACATGACAGCTCCCAGGGCTGAGCCTTGTGGGACACCACTTGTACCAGGTTGGAGGCTGACATGGCTCCAGCAATTCTAGCCATGTGTGTTCTGCCCTTGAGCTACTGTGCAATAACCATAGTGACATAGGGGTTAATATGTACACTGGTGAGCTTCCCTAGAATGCACAAGTGGGGTATTGTATCAAAGGCTTATGCAAGGTCCAGGTAGGCTGTGTAGACCTCCTTTCCCTTGACAGTGGCCTTGGTGACTGTTTCAAAGAAATCAAACAGGTTTGAGAGGCAGGATCGGCCATTAACAAAGCCAAACTGTGTATGGTGACATGTCTGTAGGTCCACAATATCTAGATATGTGAGGTTCATGATGATCCTTGCCATAGCTTTGCAGACAAAGCTAGTCAGACATATGGGGCGAATAGTGTCCAGGATCCGTGAAGGCACCACCTGAATGTAGAGGGACCACTGTTGCTGGACGCCACTCTTTGGCCACATATCGTGTAGTAAGGCTGGGATTGAACAGTAGTGTTATGTCTGGGTGTAGCTCTTCTTGTGGTTCATGTAGGACACAGCCTGGGACACTGTCTGGTCCCATTGATGCAGTGTTTATTGCTTTGGGAAGGGCATCTCTTACCTGAGCATCTGTGATGTCAGGGGGGGCAGCACTCTGCCGCGAGACATATTTGTCCTTTTGGTGTGGTGGGGGGGGGAGAAGGCAGCAGCGAACCTGTCCACTAGGATGATGGCAATGTCTGTGTGTTTTGTATTTCATGTGACATCTTGGATTACCTCTGAGCATATCTGGGTAGTACCACCCAGGTTCCTAACATAACTACAGAAAGCCTTGTGATTATCCTCAGTGGCTTGTGGAATCTTCTCTCAAAGATGGCCTTAGACAATCGTATGGAGGCCTGTAGTTGTCTTCCAATACTCATCAGTGATGCCTTCACATTTTGGGAGTTTGTTGTATCATGTAGTGGTGTCATCCTTCTATTGTATAGTGTGTTTATGGCTGGTGTCCGGCACACAGGACGTCTGCCTTTGGAGAATTGGGTCATGCTTTCATATGTGGTTTCATGATCCATGCATTACTGAATGTGTCCATAGAATGCCTTTATACAGGTATCTGCAGTCTGGTCCATGTTTTCAACAGGCCTGGGGCCTTTGAAGGTTTCCACATCATTTATGAGAGGTGTGAACTTGCTTGACATGAGCTGTTGACAGACGTGCCACCCTCCAGACTGAGCAAGGTGAGGGTCACATTTAGCTACCTGTCGGGTGATAGAATGTGCCACATAACACAGGCACACAGGTCACTCCACAGCAAGTACAACTATGAGGCAGTCATTTTCCATGCTGGTGCAAACAACCTGAGACGTACCTCCCTGGACCACATGGTAAGAGACACAGAGGAGCTCTTACAGCACCCTCTCAAACTCAGGACTCCCACACAGCCTTCATGCTCACACAGGAGAGTATAGATTGCTCTGCAAACACCATCATACTGGGTGACGTCAGCTACCCAAACATAGACTGTGAACATTACACAAGCCACAATACCCAAGCTCTAGGGTTCCCATAGATCAGACATTCTTTAGCTATGGAACAGGTAATCAACCTTCCCACAAGAGGGGCAGATATAGTAGACCTGATCATCACAAACATGAGTACAAAATGCTCACCACTGGGAGTATATCCCTCATTGTTGCAATCAAACCATATACTAATCACACTGGAATACTGGATCCCCCACATATGCAAACCTCGAACACATCGATGTGTGTGTGGGAAATGCCCCTATTAGCAACTGTGACAGTACAGTACAGGATGCAGATCCTCCTTTTGAAACAGTGATGATGTCAGGACTCTATAACTATATTACCTGTATTATAGTCCTCCAGTAATTCATACAGCATAATCTGCTAATGCGTCTTTCTCCAGTGTCATAACATAGTTGGGTAGGAGTTTGAATCCTGCAAAAGGAATGTATGTGTGTTAGTATGAGTGGGGTTTATGTGTGTGCACTATGCTGGGAGGGATAAGTGCCTTTTGCCAACTGGGAGAACACACTACAGGGTGCACATCCCTCCTCCTACACACAGATGATGTCAGCACCCTCTAAGTACAGCATTAGAAAGGATTTCTCCAACGACTGCAAATAGCACATTCTGCTAATGTGTCTGCTTCTACTGTCATAACACAGTTAGGTATGGGTTTGAATCTTGCAAATGGAAAGTATGTGTTTTACTGTGGGTGGGGTTAGTGTGTGTGCACAATGATGGGGGTGGGATGTGGCTTTTGCCACATGGGGCTATGCACTGCAGGGTGCACATTACCCTTAACAAGCAGTGATGTTGACAGCACCCTATACAAACAAAACTACAAAAGACATTGTTGCAGACAGTTTAGGTGCAGGTACCCCCCCCCATTCTCCTACACAAGTGGAATTAGTTATCACAGATGACTGTAACCTCCCTATCCTCTCACATGTCCAGGTGAGGGACACCCTCAACATTGCAGAACACATAGCATCACTGTTATGAAATGGTATCCCTGGATGTGTGCTCCGTTCACCCCTGGAGGACATAGCACCAAATGACAGACTGATATTAATCCCTGGCCATACTACAGGATATGTACCTGAACAGTGCCATACATACACAGTGGTCCCACACCAATGAGGAGTAACATCTACTGACCCTGGTAACTACTGCAACATATGCACAACTGGCCTTGTGTTCTAAGCTATGGAAGTTTTAAGTATGGGCAACATGTACAGCAATATTACATATGTATATATTTCAGGACTATGTACACACAACCTATCTCATGGACATACCTATAGATAGTGAACTATGATACATTTGGAGGTGTCACAGTAAACACAGTATTAACCTGCTACTTTGCATTACCTGTGTTTGTGGCAGCTGTTGCTGTGTCAGTGGTGCTGCTTGCTGCTTGCTGTTTTCTGCTGCTGCTGCTGGTTTTGCTGCTGGCAGTCTGTATATTTTCATATTTCTGTCTCTCTCACTCTCTTTCTCATTAGGTTTGTGCAATGACTGTATTGCATGTGTGGAGTGTGGGTACTGAATACTTTTGTAGGTATCTGCATAGGCCCATGTGATGGCCTCTGCACCAATTGTAAGGCAGCATTGGCTAATTGCATACAGCCAGTTGTGTACTGATTGCATGTCTCACTGTGATTTCAGGACAGTGCTATAAAAAGGTATGTGAGATAGGCATTGCCCTTTCAGATTGTAAGAGCGTGGACCATGCTGGTATGCTGTTGGAAAATGTTCTGTGAGTGTGAAGGTTAGTACATCTCTCATGCTTCATGCTGTGTTGTGAATTCAGGTTGCTGCATTTCTCCCACCTGTTCCCTGTAGTGAGTGTGTATGCATACTGACACCCACAACTATATTTAGTATGTATTGCTATATATACATATGTGTACATATACATACTGTCATATATGTACATTAGCTGACAATATTGGGTACAAGCTAACAATTTTCAGGGCTGTTTCTGTTAACACACACTAGTATGGGAATCCAGTAATTGGGACAGTGAAGGTCTGTCTGACATGCTTAGGGTAGTACACATACTATATTGCCTTTATCTTCATTCCTACTATTACATGTTCCACTTATTTAGCACTATATTCCTGTATGAGAGTCATGTCTTGCTGGTAGGTCATACAGACTAGTGTTACAATGGTCTTGTGGTAGGGCCTACTAGTATGCTTGTATTCTGCTTTCAAACTGAGTACAGGGTCTATCAATCAAAGTGCTGGAGGCACCTTCCAGCAGTTAAGAGGTTAGTAGGTCTCACAGGAGTCAGGCTGTGTTGCAGATTCTGGCTGCTGCATTTATCTTCACTGTTTCCTGTAGTGAGTGTGTATGGATACTGACACCTACAACTATATTTCATATGTATTAATGTATATTTATATGTATGTATGTGTACATATACATACCTTCATATATGTGCATTACCTTACATTATTATGTACAAGCTGACAATTAGCAGGGCTGTTTCTGTTAACACTGAACTAGTGTGGGAATCCAGTAATTTGGCCATTAAAACTCTACCTGAAATGCTTTGGGTAGTACACCTCCTATATTGCCTTTATATTGATTCCTACTATTACATGTTATATTTATTTTAGCATGATGCTCGCATGTGGCAGTCAGGGCTTAGTGGTAGGTCATACAGACTAATGTTACCAAGGTCCTGGCTTTGAGATTGGCAGTGGGAATTTATTTTTCTTTCCAAACATTCAAAATGAGTACAGGACCTATCAATCAAAGTGCTGAAGCCTCCTTTAAGCAGTTAAAAGGGTTAGTGGGTCTCAGAGGGGTCAGGCTGTGTTGCAGATTCTGGCTGCTGCATTTATCTTCACTGTCTCCTGTAGTGAGTGTGTATGGATACTAACACCTACGACTATATTTCATATGTATTACTATATATTTATATATATGTATGTGTACATATACATACCTTCTTATGTGTACATTACCTTACATTATTATGTACAAGCGAACAATTAGTAGGGCTGTTTCTGTTAACACTGAACTAGTGTGGGAATCCAGTGATTCGGCCATTAAAACTCTACCTGAAATGCATTGGGTAGTACACCTCCTATACTGCCTTTATATTGATTCCTACTATTACATGTTATATTTATTTTAGCACTATGTTCTTGTATGGCAGTTGTGGCTTAGCAGTAGGTCATGCAGACTAATGTTACCAAGGTCCTGGGTTCGAGACTGGCAGTGGGAGTTTTTTTTCTTTCCAGACTTTCAAAATGAGTACAGGACCTGTCAATCAAAGTGCCATAAAGGCACTTTTAAGCACTTAAAACCAGGTCTGCGCTCGTTTGCGAGGAGCTCACGCATGCGCACTGGCGGTGAGCTCCGCTAACACAAGCGCACACCCGCGCTATTTTCTTTGAAAGAAAAGAAAAAGGGGTGACAGGAAAGTGGTGAAAAAGGGGTCACAAAGAGGGTAAAACAGTAGGGAAACAAGCATGGGATTTGCAGGAGGGATGTAGGTAAGGCCCATAGATGCCCATGTCTTTAGCAGCAACAGCTGTGTATTTCCATGTATTTTGGTGAGACATTTGAAACCTTCCACCCCTGAGAGAGGTGTCAGGACAACATTAATGTTTGTTGTAAAGCCAATTGTAATTAACAGTTTCAATGTCAAGCGGACATGTGTGCGACATGGACAGCTATGTAAGGGGCGTAATTTTTTTGTGGGTACAGAGTGCCCTTTTTTTTTTTTTCAGGTGAGAGTGGTATGTCAGGTGAAGGAAGTCGGTATAGCTGGGGAGGTAGTTTGGGTAGGTTAACAGACAAGACAGACAAGACGCATACAGGGGCGGTGTATGACACACGTGGGGGGGGTTACACAATTGACAGGGACGGAGGTTGGGATATCCAAGATGCATGAGCCCACAGATGGCAACAGTGGAACTGATATCCCCACCCATAGGCAGTTGCCACTGTTCCTTCACAGCCCAGGATGGGGCTGTGCTGGGGGCTGTGTAGGCGGTGCAATGGGCAGGGCCGTTAGCTGTGCCACATGAGCCTCGAGCTGGCATAGGGGCCCAAGAACGGAGTCTTGGATCTCCCTTCGCACCACAGACTGGACACCTTGGAGGGTGAGTGGACGAACTCCTCCGGCCACGCTTGCAGAGGGGGGACGGGCCCCATCCCCTGCAGCGCTTCCACCCGAAGGTGGCACAGGGCCACCGGAGGAGGGTCCGGCCTGGGCACTAATGCCAGGTGCAGTCGCCAGCTGAGGTGGGAAAGGTGGGTCCGCTGGGACCTGCCTTCCCAAGCGTTCTAGGTTTGTGAGTAGTTATGTTAGTTTGGGTTAGTGGCATATTATTCCATTCAGATTAGTTGTAACAGCATGCATTGGTATTCCCATTAAACAAACACCCAGATATTAACACCATTGAACAAGGGGCATATCAATATCACATGCATTATTTGAACGGAAATACACAATCAAACAACATGCGGGGTTGATTAATGGCAACAGGCCATCAGATTTGCAGGTATGAACAGGGCACATGCACGAACAGACATGCATATATTTTTGAAATGGACAAATGTCCATGGTTAATGAAATGTTCACATACCAATATTTAGTGGGTGTTGTTATATGGAATTATAGGGTTGGGTGGAGATAGAAAGTGATGACACATTCATAAGTTACACATTGATATACATTTGTAATAGGTACACAATTAAGTTGAGGCTGATGTTTCAAAATAATTTTTATTTGACTGTCATGCTACACCTGTTACAAATACATCACTATCCTACTTATTTTGAATTTGATCAGATACATCATCCTGCTACACTTTGATGACAGGACAGGGGACAACTATGGCTGTTTAGTCTGTCAGATAATCATTCATTCTATCTGCAAATTGTTTACTGTTATCACCATATACAGATTTTGGCCTAGACATTCCAGATTCTGACACACTGAAATCAGTTTGGGATGTTAATTTGTACTTCCCACATGCATTTAGTTCTGTAGAAACACACTGGGGCTAATATATTCAGGGGTTATTACTACTTTATTTATTCATACATGACCCTTTCTGTCACTCTCACACATCCTGCAACTTCACAGTTCAGGTTGGTACTTCTAGGCTTTGTTCACATATTAGACCGGTGGTGATTCAAACACTTTCCAACAGCCTCAATTCTGTCATGATTCAGCATTTCAACAGGGGATATATCTCACATGTGACTACCTCAGATTCTGAAGCTGTACTCTTGAGACTACTGCAGGTTACACTATATTTAATTAATGGTGGGACATCTGTATTACAGCACTATTTATTTCTATCAATGATTGATATACAGTGATTAACTAGAAATATACGGACTGAAAATCTTCCACACAGAGAAGTTTCTTAGACTGTTTTGTTTTTGGACCCACTACACTTTAGTGGGTTGTTTTGAGACTTCGGGGATACCACGGAGATTACTTGTTATTTACAGCATATCCATTCCCAGCATCCTCCAATAACCTGTCCACTGATCCTGAGGTGGGATGTGCCTCACTCTGATAGTATGGCCAAAGGCACACAGGACACTGCATTGGGTTCACTGTCCAGCCTGGAACAGGACAATCAGGTGTTTTATGGTATAGTCTCTGAATGGGGGGATAGTGTGGCCAGCCATTCTGATAATGTAGAGGCATCAGATATTGGACATGGTGATGACTGCAACCCTCTGTTCTATGCAGAGTTTGGTACTGATGGTGACTGTTCCCCACAGTAGACTGATAGTGTCTGCTGGACAAGTGGGAGTGTAGCAGATGTGTGTGGAAGAGTGTCACAGGGTGTACACTGTTACAGGTGCATGAACTTTTACAGCAACATGATGGCACTGACCTGCGTATGCTTGCACATGCTACTGATCATGTAGCACACCAGCTAAGTGTGTTACATGAAGGTCAGGAGTTCAGACATGGAGAGGTCATGGTAGCATTGGCTGTGCAGCATGAAAGCATGGTATCTGCTGCACACTCTGTTTAAAGCAGTGTCATAGTATTAACTGGGGTTATGCACTCTTACTGCACTGACCAGATTACCTACAGTGGTGAGAGTTAGAGCCCCTCTCAGTAGACCCACACATGGCCCTCAGAAATTACTGTCTGTGCTGCAGCCTGCATGCACATCTGCTGTTTTTTGACCTATTAAGAACCCAGCAGTCATGTACAGACAGACACATCACAATACAGCTTCTACCCACACTTTGTCCAAATCTGTTAGTGTCACCTCAACCAGCTCCTCAGTACAGCACTGTGCGTCAAGTGTTTCCTGATGAGACAGGGGCAGCCAAGACAGTGGTGTGAGTCACCAGAGTGAGCACCCTAAACTGTGATAGAGAAACAACGGCAGTTGATCAAATGTGTGTCCTGTTGTGCCATTCTAACCCTGTAACAATGATGACAGCTGTGCTGTCCACTGCCCACTACATCTGTAAGTGGTTTTACAGATGTCTTATGCCACAGGCTTTTTCTGCTCATTTATCTGACTTAAGCGACTGCCTTCATGTTATGCTATACTGTACATAGTTGTCACTGTTACATTTTAGGTAAAATATTGACAACTGTACTGCTCAGTCTGACAATCAACCTGCTTCCATTTTAGCAACTCTTGCTAGTTGTCATATAGCAAGCATTTCTCCCAGTCATGATCATATTACTTTATACTTCCAGCATTGATTTATATATTACACATTTATTACTTGCCTTGCATACCTTCATGTACTGGTATACCTCATTGTGCATATGGTGATAGTTGTGGCATTTTATTCTAGTACTGCACATGCCTTCCCTCATTACAGCATGCATATTTGTTTACACATTCACCCTTATCCTCTTGCTGATGTGTACTTCCCGTGTGTACCTTTCCATAACCTACTTACACACACACACACACACACACACACACGTGCATACATATATATATATATATATATATATATATATATATATATATATATATATATATATATATACCTGTGTTGCTGTATCCCATACAATGGTACATGCTCCATGGCTGATATGTAATGCCTGTTATTGATGCTCTGCAGAACTGAACATATGCTTTCATCTAACCAGCCCATGTTGTTGCACACACCTGTGCATTATAGTGTTGTCTTATGTGTGGCATTCCAAGTCAGGCATGTCTTGAAATACTTGTTTGTGGGATGTCAGGTATATTGCCAGTCCTTGCCATGTTTCTGCTGCTATGTGCTGCATAGTGTGATATACAACACTGTTACACATTCCCATTATATGTGTGATGCATCTCATTGCTATGCCCCTACAGTTAGGTTCTTTTGGTTATGACACATTCCTAAGCAATGCATGATTGTACATTTGTTGTCATAATGCCAGTTGTACTGCTTCCTTCACACATTAATTTTATGTATGATGACATCCTACCTTGACAACAACAACTCCTTCTGCTGTGCGCACTTCAGGTGTGCCACACAAATGCCAGTGTGGTCATCTTTGGTGATGTACCTTGCATAAAGTGGCCCTGTGACAAACGTTCATCTGTAGACATCCATATGTGTTCATTGCTATGTCACGTCTGTGTATAAGGTTTTGCTGGTGAATATTGTAGTTATGGTATGTATGATGTTCAGTCAGGACATCTAATGGGCTTTTTCCAGTAGTTGTGTACTGTGTTGCTGCTGTGGGGTGACATTGTGTTAACATTACTCTTTCATTTGTGTACTTCTGTATGTGTGGCTTGTCATGTCTCAAAGGTGTGACCCAATTGCAGCTGTGTTGCCTGAGCTGGAATGTATGGCCACAACCTCTGTCAGCCATGGCTGTTTCTTCCACCCCCTGTGTCCTCCTGATCATCCTGTGACAGCTTTGATTGCTCCACATCAGACATCTGAGATTTTTGGGGTAGGTCACCCACTCCTGCAGTTGGTAGGTCACTGTGTTTTGATGTTAGCATATTGTGCAGTATGGCAGACACAGTGACTATCTCTGATACCTTTTTTGGTGTGTATTGGCATGCACCCCTGGATGTGTCCAGACATCTGAATCTTGCTTTCAGCATGCCAAACAGAGGATCAATGGTGTTCCTTGTCATGGTGTGCACTGTGTTGTATGTATCCTCTGCAGGCATTGATGAGGCTCTGTATAGTGTCATAAGCCAAAGGATCCAGTAAATAACTGTAGTTTGTAGGAAGATGAAAATGTATATTTAGTCTTCTTGCTTACTGTTAACATGTCTGGATTATGTCTACATTATAGTTGTAGTCCTGTATTTACCAAGTAGGACCCCCTCTGGAATTTCACCATGTTGGAAAGCAGCCTTTAAACTGTTTTCCCACCAGATAGCTGTGTCATGTACACTAGGGTGTGTTGCCATCATATTGGTAATGATGACATCTGCAGACCACATGACCTGACAATTGAGCGATGGCCACCCCTTTCTATCGATGAAATGTTCAGCATTAGGTACTACTGGGGTTTTGATTTTGACATGGGTGCAGTCGGTTGCACTGAGAATAAGATGGAAGACGACAGTGGCATAGAACTGTTCCATGGCAGTTTTGCACTCCATGGCTTGTTGTTGGAAGTGGATGTATTCATCCACTTTCCTGCACATTACTGTCAGGAACTGTCCTAGAATGTGACTGGCAGCTGTCTGGGATACTCCTATGGTATTACCCATATACCACTGAAAAGTGACAAGTATGTCCAGTCTCCACTTTTATTTCTACTGGTACTGGGTTACCCCACAGATTGCTTTCGGACATGTGGGGTGTACACATCCTGCACCAGCTCTTTCTAACCTGTATCTATCAATGATTTCCTAGTCAGAGAGCTGGCCTTCCTGGTTGCATGCATTTGCAGATCATATAAAATTTGTAGGAAAGACTAAACTAAAGTGTAAGCACAAATGGCCTCCACCAAGTGCACTCAAAAATTTGTTGGGGCACTAGTCTGTCACCTTGTGTTTTGGAACCTGGTGGGCATGCGTAGAGCCCACAATTGTCCTACACTTAATAAATAATTACTTGTTCTTGTATTAACATCTGTTATGGAATTGAGTCTGCTGCAGATGCACCATCTTACTTCGGCATGCTGTGCTGTCTGCAACTTTCTTTTGGAATCCGGACAAAGGCTTAAGTGTTTTCATCCAGTATTACATACGTTGAGAGTGCTGCTATTAGTAACTATATGATTTGAAAGACAATATTCACTGAATGCTTGAAAACGGTCCTTATACAATATGCTTAGCATTCCAAATCCATTTAATGAAACCACTGGCTCTTGACCAATTTCATAAAAAATGATGATTGTGTATTTTGGAAAGCTGAAAATGATCAGACTGAAATGCATGCTTCAGACAGAATGCAATGAAAATTTCTACCTGAATATGCAAGCTATCTGCAAGAAACGCTATATCCTTTATTATAGAGGTGAGGTACCCTCATCTAACCTGTTTCTATTTTGAAAGACAGAACTGACAAATTGTATTTATAAACATTTTAAAACTATGTATCATCTATGCTGCCTGTAGTCAACTAAGCTCTTTCTGATTGAGCAGAACTAAGAAATTTTGTGTAAAATGTTAGCTGTCCAGCAAGAGCACACTTTATCAGTTTATGATAGACTTATGTTAAAAATAAATAGCTTCATGAGTTGTTGCTATATCCTACTTCATGCAATAAGGGATGAGCTCCCCTGTCCCCTTCTCTGCACATTGCTACAAACAGACTTATAGAATGACAGACATATCTATGCTCTCTGCATGTTCCCCTCCAATGTCACCAATGTTACGTATGTTCAACTAATTATATCTGTCTGAAAAGGAACCTGCTTTCATTGTGAATGGAGGACATATTAATATCAGAGAATATCACAACTGGCTCACTTACCTCGGTGACTGAAAATTCAGAAATAAATGAACATCTGCATGAATGTTAATGCATCTGCAGACAGATTTAATCCACCATCAACCAAATGATTAACTTCACAATACACTGCATATTGTGCCAGTAACCTCTTTAACTAGTCTGCATTATGTTAACAAGATTTCTCTCAAAGTTTTGCAGGCAACATTATCACTGTCTAGAAAACTGAACTGTTATTAACAATCCATGAGTCTGCTAGCTGAAAATAAACTTTCAGGAGGCAAATTTAAAATCTCATGGTCCTGTCTTGGAATCCTAGGTACTGTTTTAGTTTTTGAGTTTTGAGAATGCTAGGAACATGTTTGTAACTACAACGTTTTACCAAAATTAATTTTTCTCATTGTCTTAATTTTAAGACCCACTATTAATGTTTGCTTAATGCAGAAAACAAATAAAAAACGAGAACACAGGCCTAAAGACATGGATATCTGTGGACATTTATGTAAGTGCAGACTGATTAGAGTGTCTTCTTCTTCTTCTTCTTTCGGCTTTATCCCGGTTAGGGGTCGCCACAGCGGATCACCTGTCCGCACATTGAATGGCAGTGGAGTTTTACGGTGTCGAGTTGCCAGCCTGGCGCCCAACCTTCCACAGAAGGCACACTCACACACACAGGGTCTCTTTTGTTAAAAAAGAGAAAACAATTTGGTAAAGCTAATTTTCAAATTCTAGGATCATGTCAAGGCTCTGGTAAAATTCTTAAAAGACTGTGTCTGTTTATGATGTAAACTTCTCTTAGATGTATAATGTTATAAAGGGAATAAACATGGATACTAGGTATAGGAATTTGTGATAAAAGGAAGCCTTATATGAAGGCCAGGTTCATGAACACCTACAGTAAGTGCTCATGATCAGTATTCAAGAACATCCCTTCCACATTTTTTGTGTTTTCTAGACAGTCAGAAAGATTACATTAAGTATACACGTAGTCTACACTTTGTGGTAACCTTTATGAATCCCCCTTAATATTTAAAGGTGCAAGAAAATCAGTAGGAAAACTAAAATTAGGAGGAAGACGGTACGAGTTATGCTTGCATTGTCTGTTCACTCTGAAGGGAAGGCGTTCATGAATATGGCTAACTGAGACCTAAAAGTTCAATTCTCGGTCATGATAAAAATCTTCGATTTGTTGTCTGAAGTGTAATGTTTTACATGAAGTGCAATATTTAAATGTAAGACCATAAAGAAGAAACAATTTCATGGGTTTATGATGAAGGGTTTAAAATGAAAGGCATGACTGTATTGTACAATAACCTAGGTGTGCCTCAACAAAGGTACAGTCACATGACTAGTGCAGCACAACAGCCACATGTTACATATATAAAGGAGATGATGTTATAATATGCACTTGTAGATAAACCTCTGCTGTTTCATTCATCTTAATTCTATCATTTATTTTGTACAGTCACATATGTCTTGTGCATTTACATATGTTTGTTTTGCTTATGTTGACTTTGTTATACTTTGTGCCTGTGTCATGACTGAAAATGGTCAATATCCACTAAACAAACTGTAAATAAAAAAATAAAATAAATAACATAATAAGCATCTTTACCTGGTATAACAGATGCAGTTGCATATTTCATTACAAAATTGCATTGTTAAATAAAATTTGACAGTATGTGAGTCACATTTTGTTTCCAGCAACTTGTAGGCATGGTATTATACAACTCTCTAGAGAATTCTAGAGATAAGATCCTCTTTCAGAAGGACAACGGCAAACTATATATGGATTAATGCAGTTCAGAGTAGACAAAGTAAGTTGCATGAAAACCTGCTAAAGTGCAAGATTTAAAGTTTATTTATCAATTATAGTCAATGGATAATTAGTAGAAAGTAAATTAAAAATCTTAATGGTGAAATTTAGACATCAATCTGCTTTTATTACAACAAAAATTGTCAGTTTTGCATGCCTTGTTTAATCTCTCCCTGACATTATGAGTTGAATTCCATAAAGTTCATGGAACTCAGTGCAATCCATCGAGTTCCATGCCAGAATTACTGATAGCCAAGTTATATGCAAATACACCTAAATTTATGGAGAATACCTCAGCACAAGGCAGACATAACCAGCAATATCAGAGCAACCACAAACAGTCATGTCAAATATGTATTCCAGGAAAAGGTGTTTATGAAGTAATATATGTATTTGCATCACGAATGCACACGTAGAGATTTTATGCAGGCCCAACAGAAATTACATTAATACATGGAAAGTAATAAATTAAAACAAATGTGCATCAGCTGTTATGTCTGAAAAATGGCAAATATCCACAAACACTTAAGAATATTGTGGTGATGCATAGATGGACAAATACACCCCTCACAATTTGCAGAATTCAACATAATCGACAAAATTTCTAATAAAAATTTAATTAAGTAAGGTGAATGGCAATTATGGCCACTTCACCATGGCTAACTGTAGCTAACAATGGATGCGGAACATGTGTGGCAAGCACACGTAATGTACACACCCAAGGAAATGGGGTGATAGAAAAGCAATAAACTGAAAACAAGCACCTTGAATCAAAGGTGGCAACCGGCTTTAATAATAAATAACGAGTTACACAAATGTTCGGCTTAGTCAAAGCCAGTACAGTACAAAAATACACACAAACAGACAATAATTAACGTTCACAATAAGAATCCTGTTTTCATCTACAACTTCATCAGATACCCTATAAAACAACCCTCTGAGATTTTAAAGATTCCTTAATTAACTTTTGGCCAATAGTATGCATTGCCTAATTGGTTATATAGTCAATTAACTTGCACATTCAAAATTTTAAAAAGACAGTCCACACTACATAAACACTTGTACAAACATGAATTCACATAATAAACTAATAAAACAATTTTCAATGTCCCTATCTGATAAAATATACTTGTTTATTAAAACTGTAATACAATAAATATATAATTGTAAGTGTGTAATGTCTTACCCTCTATTGATAAAATCAAGTAACTCTACTAAAATGCACTTTTTTTTAAAACTTTTAAAATACTTAATAGTTGTTCATAAGTCATATTTTCTTATGAATTGTAGTTTCTAAAGTTTGGCTGATCTTAATTTTAACACTGGGATCAGTGAAATCATGTCATTAAGACCTGGAACCCTAGTAACTTCCAATACCAACTGCCAATATAATTCCCTATATTCTACTAGGGTTTCCCACATGCCACCCCTTGGGTCAGTTTCAACAACTTCTAGTACAAAGAACTGGAATTTAGCTTTATTACATGTTGTAGTGTGTTTGTATAATGCATTAGTTTCACGTTTAGCCCTAATGTCATACATATGTTCATATATCCTTTGTTTTAATTTCCTTTCACTTTTACCAACATAAAACGATCCACATTCTCTACATACAGATAAATAAATAATACCTTTGGTGTTACAGTTAACATATGTATTTAATACTAGTTTTCTTTTTCTTACTGACAAATAAAAATGTTCACCCGTCACTAAGTAAGAACAGAAACTGCAGGTTCCACATTTGTATAAGCCCTTTTTTTACTCAAAATACTCTTTGAACCAAATCCATTTCCACCCCTTTCTAATACATTTTTAATAGTATTTCCTTTACGATAAATATATTTAAGATCATTATCAAAAATGTACCTTAAATCTGAAAGTTTTGCAAAATGTTTCCATTCCTTATTTATAATTCTCCTTACCTGTCCAGACTGACCATCATATGTAGTTATGATACCTGAACTATAGTTTTCTTGTGCTTTTTCTCTTAAACTGTTTTCATTATCTGTAAGTGTTTTACCTAAAATTGGAGAAAATCTACCATTCCTTCCTTCCACTACCTCTTTCAATATCTGGTCTAGCAGGTCTGCTGGGTAGCGTCTGTCAGCAAATAATCTCATCAAAACTTTACTTTCTTCATGAAAAATCTCATTGTCTGAGGTCATCCTGCTAAGACGTACTAATTGACCTTTCACTACACTTTTTTTCTGATAATGTGGATGTGAACTCTTGTAATGTAGGTAGGAATTGGAAAACGTTTCTTTTCTAAAAATCCTAGAAGTGAAACCATCATCTTTCTTTTTAATGTTCACATCTAAATAATTCAACTCATGTTCATCAAATTTATATGTAAAACGTAGAAAACTAGTCGTGTCATTGAGGTAATCTGTAAAAGACTCAAAGGTTTCTTTTTCCCCCTTCCATAAAAAACACAAATCGTCTAAAAATCTACCATAAAAAACCCATGAATCTCTGTATGCGGAATTTAAAACAAAGTTGTTTTCCCAGAAGGCCATAATAATATTAGAATAAGTTGGGGCACAGTGTGCTCCCATTGCTACTCCTTTAACTTGTTTAAAGTATTCGCCTTCGAAAAAAATAAAGTTGTTTTTCAAAATTATTTCCATCAGGACAAGTAAAGTTCTAAATTCATTGTGGGTTATAGCCTGGTAACCCACCAACATCTCTTCAAACCATTCCAGTCCAACATCATGTGGGATACTGGTAAATAAATCTACCACGTCTAATGTTCCAAAAGTCACCGTCTCAGAAAATAAAGAGTGATTAAATTTCCTGAACAGATCCCATGAATCTTTCAAAATATTGACATTATTTTGAGCCAATCCTTTTGTTTTTAAATCTACATATTTTGCTAAGGGTGCTGTCACCGAGCCTTCTGCTGATACTATCGCTCTTAAAGGGGGGTTTGTGATGGCCTTATGTACCTTTGGGATACCAAAAATGGAGGGTACTTTTGGTTTTTCCACATTTAAATATTTGAATGTGTCTAAATCTATTACCCCCTCCATTAATAAATCATTCAAAAGCATTCGTATTCTTTGATATGCTATGTTAATTTCATTAACAGATATTCTTGTATATCTTTCTGAATCATTTAATATTTCCATCATTTTCCCTTCATACATGATGTAATCCATTAATACTACTCCCCCACCTTTATCAGGCTTCATAACCCTTAAGGTTCTATCTTTACTAATTTCCTTAAGCATTTCTTGTTCTGGCATAGATAAATTAGGTTTCACGTAGTGCTGTCTCAGAGCACTTCTTAAAACACTTTCCACAGTTGTTTCAGAATTCTTCAACTGTGGATGTAGTGGTGGATTAAAAGTGCTAGTACGTGTTAAACAGTTTTCTTTTGCTTCAGTTTTCTTGCCATTAAAAAATAACTCTAAATTCTTTTTTCTAATAAATAGTTTAAAATCTACCAATAACTTAACATTAGTTTTCTGTACAGGAATAAAACCAAACCCTTTAGAGAACAAATCAAAAGTAGTAGTAGTTACAACAGTGTTTGAATAATTAAAAATGTTAAATTCTTTGTATGTCCATCTGTGACCTTCATTTACAATATTCTCTATTAGTTCCATCCTTTCTTGTTCCTGGTTCGGGGTCCCCATTGGTTCCCCTTGTAGTTTTTTGAATTGTAGTCCACAGACTGTTTGGACATTAACCTCTCAGACCTTCTTAATGGTGGAAATTCAGAAATATCTATATTATTTTCATTAATAAATATTTCATCATTTTCTCTAATGTCATATTATTCTTTGTCTTGTACACTACTAAACCTCCTTCCCCAATATTTTGGTTTGGGGTAGTGTGTCTTTGTTTTGTATTCTTTTAAATACCTTTCTATCTTACTTACTTTCCTATTGTGTACCTCTGTACATCTAGCTTCTACGTTCTTAAGTAGCTTGAAATATTTCTTTCTTTCTTCTTGAACACCAAACAACAAATCACCAGTAAGACTCTTATTAATGGAATCAATTTTAAGATACAATTTCTCCATTTCAACATCATTATTTTTGATTATTGCTCTCATAATCTCAAATCCACATTTATCAAAAGCAGATATTAAATCATTATGAAATTCACTGTTTTCCACTACATTATTGGGGTACTTGCTAACTTTCAACCACTTAGGCACAATATTTAAGGATAAACAGTGTTTTAAGTATGCGTTGTCCACGTCCAACATCTTATATTTATGAAGAAAAAAGTCCAAATCATCAAGCACGTTCTTATAAGTTCCATTGTTACTAGAATAAAGAAGCTTGTTTTTGAAATCAAATTTAACATTAAGAATATCTGAAAGCTGTCTATTTGTACCTGGTGAATTGGTGTTCCTGTCCGTTCTAACATACAGACCGTTAGTATCTCTTTTTGCTCTCGCTTCTGTGGGAGAAACTCTCTCGTTGTCTCTAGTAAAGGAAATATTAGGGAAACCATCCATGCTCCTGTTAATGACAGAATCCTGTCCAAAAACTTCTTGTTCCTCTCACTCATTATTAACGGCTGTTCCTTCATTCGGAATAACATGCCCTCTTGCCTCTTGGTACCTGGTGAATTGGTGTAGCGACGATAGCAGCATATTATTATTATTATTATTATTATTATTATTATTATTATTATTATTATTATTTATTATTAAAGCCGGTTGCCACCTTTGATTCAAGGTGCTTGTTTTCAGCTTATTGTTTTTTTTGGCACCATCCATTTCTTTGGTGATAGAAAAGCAGATGTAGAGAGAGGGTGAAGAAGTGGGGCACACAAGAAGTATGATGGAATAGGAAGGTCAGAAGGAGAGTCAGAGGGCCATTGACATTTTTTTTGGGGGGTGGGAATAGGCCTCTTTTTCCTGTTTGGAGAAGAGAAAGAAAAGACATGGAAAGAGGAGGTGGGCAAAAGAGCAAGTACAAGCATATAACAAACATCACAAGACATGACAGACCAAGATCAGAACTGCACATAAAGGAGAGGTAAGGTACACAGACAGTACACATATAGACCATGCAACATGGGCAAAGGAAAATGACTAACAGGGTAGGGATGCATGTAAGACATGGTGCAATACCAAAATACATATGTACACATGTGCAGGTCATTACTGAGGTGTTGCAAACTGTGTGATCGTTAAACCAAAATGAGTAAGACCAATGGGAGGTGTGTGTTGCTGTCATTGCAGTACAAAGTGGATATCAAATCCAATCATCCACTAGACTGCTAGAAGTGCAAGTGTAAGCCAAACAATGATGAGCAAAATGTAGACCAAGAAATGCAGGAACAATGAAGTAGAGAGCAGACTATAATCTCTGACCCTCCATGCAAAATGCAAACAACTAAGCACAGTGCCAAACAGGAGTGCCAAAATCAAAGATCGGTGTGGCTGTGTAATAAATAAATAAGTGTATAGACCAGAAACACAAGAGAAATGGGATCCATATGTCAAAGACACATGCCATGGCAGAGGCAACACATATGGGTGTTCAGGTATACAATGTAAATGTGTGACATGCAATGACATTACATAAACCAAGCATAAAGAAAACTCATCACACATACCCACACCAATGACATGGAATATTACATAAATGGTGATGCATATATAATTAATGAAAGCTAAGGAATGCGAGCCTATGGATAGTTAGGAAGCATAGCTATATTTGGGTAATCCACAACAAATAAGTACAGTATAAACACTGATGGAATCTACTCAGTTGTTACCACCTTGTGTGCATATGCCTTGCATGTGTATGATAGCCCTCATAGTGGCAAAAGGTCATATTGTACCTGTACACCTACATTACAACAATGATACATTGCAGGAAGGTAAATATACAGATAGCATATGTCATGTATATGAGAAACAAGTAGGGCAAAGCTATAATGAGGAAGGGAGATGGACAACATAGGCCCACAACATTGAAGGAATGCCAGCAAGAGATAGTAGGCACAGAATGATGCAGTACAACCATAGGTAAGGAGACACACATGCATATACGTGTGTCCAAAACACGGGATTGAATGCAAGTCCTTGGAAGGTACATTGAAGGCAATGGCCTATGTATGACACATGTGCATAGTATATTAGGGATGGCTATAAACATGCGTGTGTGCAAATGACAAAAAACAATGCAGTCATTTCCACAGTCAAACAGAAAATGACATGGGTACACAACAAAAATAGTTTTGGATATCACATACCCATATATATTGCCATGCAAAAATAATACAACAGGTGGTGCAGTCATTGTTATTGATATAAATATCACCATACATGTGTAGGACTGATCAAAGGACAGTCCTGTGTATACAAGTACTGCACAACAAAATGGAATAAGTGCATTTAACAAGTTACATATTACAAGGGTGGTTGCATGTCAATCATATCA
This sequence comes from Protopterus annectens, assembly GCF_019279795.1. Taxonomy (NCBI): domain Eukaryota; kingdom Metazoa; phylum Chordata; order Ceratodontiformes; family Protopteridae; genus Protopterus; species Protopterus annectens. Next base: position 827,768,130 of record NC_056725.1, read on the forward strand.
CAGCCATACACATGTACATTCCTTTAAATCAGTGCAAATGTACTACAAAGGTGTACACACAGACATGTTTGCTATCTCATGTTTATATGTCCTAATATAAGCAAGTTTCAAAAAGACTGGCTAGCGCCATAAGCAAGATACAGATAAAATATGGAATCATGAATGATGATAAGCACACCATCACTTCCGTATATCCACTAAGGGACCAGTGAATGTTAGTACGGTATGTGAAGGATATGTACCTGTCACAGTACTGTACAGCAACATGGCACAATAATTACCAGTACATGGCATATGCAAGGTCACTGTGGCAGTGAGACAGCATGGCCCAAAATAAGTTACAAAATGAAGGACATGTCAAGTTGTTGAACAGACATAAAACAGCAACTAACAATACACAAATGTGTGCAACACATACACATGGATAACATGCAAATAAACATACCTGACTAATGTCATTATGCTGTGTGATAAGAATAAGGATAATGTAACATGTAAGCTGCTGTCATCCCTCATAAGTATAGACAGGAATGACACGAGTAGAACAATTATGTCCCATTCATATTATGACAACTGCAACAGTCATATCTGTCACATATAGAGCCAGAGGGTATCAACATAACAATATCATGCTGAACTGCATGCATAGGAGTGCACACACATGCAGACTGAAGGAGCAGCATCCCTGCCTATATAGGGCAATGTATGCAGTAATGACAACATGTAATGATTTTGTAAAAAATGCTAATGGTAATGCATGTGTCATTTGGTAATGTGTATCATCATGCAGCAGCAAGATAAAGCCCCATATGACCGATATATGCTATGCACATTATAACTTATGACAGAAAAACATGACAGCAGTATGGGATGTGTGCACAATTGTACCTAGACCATACAGATTTAAATATGGAAAGCATCGTGGTGGCAGCATTGCAAAAGGGGATCACACAGACAATGCTTACATTCCTGAGGGACAACCCTGATTTTATTTTATTTTTATTTTATTTATCATTTGTTGACCGGGAAAGTCCGACTAGGTTCCACAGAGCCTGTTTTCAGTGGAGGCCTGGGGTCGAACATCATGAAAGATCTCTCTAGCAATTGCCTGAAGGAGTCATGCATGGCCTGTGCCATGTCCTTAATGAAGTCACCCATCATGTCCTCATCAGTGACTGGAAGGTATCTGTCATTATGACTCTGATCTGTTCCCAAAAATCATGTGCCTAATGTGATGGTGAGCATCCTCTTTGCTGAGCCACAGGAACAATGGCATGTGGAGGTCCTGGTCTTACATTATTATTGTCACTGTTGTGGTCATCGTCCTGGTCCTCAGAGTCCGGCTCAGCTGGCAGTGGTCTGGCATGTCATCATCATTCAATTGGTAATATGGCATGGGTCCAGTGTTCTGCCAGATTTGAACACAGGAACAAAACATTTTCCATACATAATAGGTATTAACCTAAAATCAATGAATAAACGAAAAAGCATACAAAAACTTAAAAATCTACATGTGATGTTGCACTACTGGCTGACTTTATCCAAGTATAACACCTTATGTGATGACAGGCATGCATCCAATCCATAGTAAATTACAACATGGTGTATAACATACATTGCAGTCATATGCAAAACATATCTGAAATAAAACCCAGTCAGTGATAAGGAATGCACAGAAATGAATATGTCAGTTTAAATACATTTCCATTATGTATGTATATATGCAGACCCCATATACATGGCGTGACCCTGTACAATGTGCTGCAATGACAGGTTTGTTGCAAAACTTTACAGTAATCATATGCACATGTATTTTATAACAAACTACTGTTTACACTATGCATAATAAATGTTACTGAAGGTCATAGAAAGGAAGTTATTCTCACAATGTGTAAATGGATGTAATACACATGGCAGTTCATCCTATATTGCCACATCAATCTAATGGTTTACAGTATGTATTGGTATGTCACATATCGCAATCAACCTTAAAGGCAGACATCTGAAACAACTATGCATCACTGTAATGACAGATGTGAACTAACATAACTGTAAAGAAATTATATGATATGCAAGTGACAACATCAAGACTTATGAAACCGGAGGTATAATGTTTGCCCAATGTGCATCACATTTTGGTACATTTATTGTGACAATGTAACTGTCACCAGATCCAGACCATAACATTTATTTATATGTTGTATAACAAAAGAAACACAAGTGTAATAATAATATAATGCTATAATTATGTAATATTCTAAATGATATAATATATATATATATATATATATATATATATATATATATATATATATATATATATATATATATATCTATATAATGATATAAATAGAAGGCCATGAATGGGTCAATATGCCCATCATGCACTGTCATTAAGTTACTGTAGTACATTACATGGCATGCAGGAATCAGTCTAACAGACATACTTCGGTTGTTACTTGCACATTTACTGACAACTCAGCCTTTAGTATGAATGCAAAATACAAGTGTGCAGATATAGGGCCACGATTTTAAATAGCTGGTGCAGTGCAAGTTGATACTGACAGCATAGCTTTGAAAATGTTGCTGCTGCTATAAGCATATTAACACATAGATCTTACAACAATGTCAGTCACAGAAGAAAGCAAATCTTTGCCAATATGGCCTCTAGTCTTTACTGTTACGTGTGCCTCACACATTTATGTTAAGGTGTTAATATAACATTTAAATTTCCACTATAACTCAGCATTATATGCAACTAATGTGTCATGTTTACATACCATGGTTAAAATATGCATTTAAAAATATATTGTAAAATTAACAATCCATGGTAAATGGTATATGCAAATGAAATGTGCAATGCAAAATCAGAATGAAAGCTGAAGAAAAACTGTACACAGTAACCACAGCAACACCATGTAATGTCTAGAATTTATGTGTATGACACACGCACATAACTGCCCCCCAGCAAATATATCATTGTCACTGCTTACATTTTTTTTTTGCTTACATGTTTACTTGCACAGTGAGAACCATGTAATGATGATAATAAAGATAGCGCCCAACACTTCAGCCATAAAATAAATGTAGGCATAGCTTGGAATACACCACTAATGGGAAACTGCATGCAATGCTGTGTTTAACAAACTGTCACAGTGGAGTTACATATCATTACAAGAAAATAGGAATTCAAGAACTACATGCTAATAAAGGTCTGCCAACAGACTTAAGAATGCAGTCAGCAAACACCCATTCAATAATTATATACTAATCTATGAACCTATGAACCTATGAAGACAGTCAAGCTATGCACAATTCAGAGAGAGCCACTACCATATATACAAATTTGTTACTGTCTACTGTGCAAACAACAATAACAGTACAAGCAACATCTATGTAAAACAGTCAAATCAACCCCGAGTGTCTGTCATTTAGGTTGTGTGATCAAACAGCATGTAAGCTCGGTGTGATAACAAACACTTGAGTGAGAACACATAATACTACATTCCACTTAAATTCATGTAAACGTTAATGTTATTCACAGTAAATCCCTACGTATTACACATACCTTTCAGATGCATTATGAGAAGTCTGACATAACATCAGTATGCCTGTGTGACGCGCGTGCCCTGGCCCAGCATTCAAAGAGCCTCAATCCTCACCACTAACACCAGGGGGCGTCAAACATATGAAGTAAAGGATAACAAATAGACACAATAAAGTGCAATTTCCCTTAAGAGGACACAGAGATCACAGTCAGTCCAGGGCTGGTCACTCCCTTGCTCTCCAGGTCCCCAATAAGACTCCCCACTGGCACAGCTATAGGGTCCAGATCTCAGCCTAGTGAGCAAGCTAAAACCTCTAGCACCCTCTCTGTCCAACCAATGCTTCATGTCCCTGCCCAAGTAGCTGACACACACACACACTCACACACTTTGAGAAGAGTTTATACAACCACACAGACACTCCTGGGGAAGGCTGGCACAGGTTCTCCAGCCTTGTCCCCTTTTCCCCAGACTATACGGTAGTACCCTGCCACCACCCACTAATAATTATCAGCTACTCAAAGGCCCTTAAAAGGGTGTCCAATTATTACTGTGCAATATTATTATCCAATTGGTAAGTGTGACTAAACAGTCAAGGCTTATTTGGAGTGACTTGTACAGTAATCACTATAAATATGCAATGTACTCTACAGCTTAACTTATCTCTGCACAAAACAGCCACAGTTGAAGGGTTTTAAAATATTTAATAATAAATAATAAAAACACAAGACAATACTTTTTACTACACAGTTCTAGTCAAGAGTTCAGAGATCACAGAGAAATACTTTAAATAATTCAGTAATACAGTTCTGACATCACAGAAAAACACAGTCTAATCTTTCTAGTTTCTAGCTATTTCTAAGAGAAAACACAAGTCTAAGATAACTTACATAAGAATACAGGCAGAGTGCTAATGAGTCGGATGGTCAAGACAAAAATACTTATTCCTCTCTGATTCTTTCTGTTTAAATTGAAATTGCAGTTCTGATTCACATTACATCATTCTTCACACTTTCCTGGGATTCCCAGGCTTCACATTACATCATTCTTCACACTTCCCTGGGTTCCCAGGCTAACAGAAACTGCATTTACATTCTTAATATCTCCTTTTGTTATCTTGCAGCTGGTCAGGAAACAGAGCAATAAAAATACATTTGCATGTTTAAATCTAGCAATTTAACTCTTGGTTAAAACAATAGCAAGAATTTCTTTATCTAGACTGTTCGGCATAACTGTCTACATGAAAGGGTCACCACATGTTTTACTTTGGTCAGTAGAGTGCGCTGTTGTCACAGTTTTTCCCAGTTCCACATGTAACACTATTTCTTTACATTTAAGATAACAAGCCTGTAGTTTACATTCATATTTACAAATGACAAAATTATCTATAAAATTCTATCTGGCTAGGCTGGCAGCCTTCACAGCCTGAATGTCATAAAACTATGCATCTAAACTTGAAGATTTAATGATGTTATTGCTATTTTTGGAGACATAAAGGTAGAAAGTCATAAGTTATGTGCACAAGCCTCTGTTCCTGGAATGATCTTCAGCAACTGCAAACAGAAAAAAGATGATGTACATAATGACTGCTATGTACAAAAACTGAAAAAAAGTTATTGGTACATGATAGTAAACATAGCCATATAGTACAATATCACATTTCACATAGTTAGTCACTGATGTTTCACTCTCAGTACTGAGTCCTCATGAGGATTACTGCAGACAAAGAGGAATCACCTAGATTTGGGTCTACAACTGTCACCTGTGTTTATACTACAAAACAGAACCCCAGCTGCCTAGCTGAGTGATCTTTGATGTCTTTGTGTGAATTGCTTGCAGTTAAACAACTTGCAGTTATGAATATGCAAAGAAGTATTACACAGGCTAACAGTTATGCCAATCTAAGATGATATTTTGCAAGTGTACAGAGATACCTAACCATCTGGATGAAGACCTATCAATGTTTATAGTTAGGTTTCCAATTACCATAATTCATAAGAAAACATTTGGCTGCACTTGCAACCCATAAATAGCCATTAAAGGAATTACTGCAAACTGTGTTATTCAATATCAATTAAAAGAAGCAATGCATTATAAGAGACTGTTGTATAATTAAACTGTAGAGGTAACATATGTATGTATTAGCCAGCTTTCACACATACAGCATTGTCAACAGAAGTACACTATATGATGTTTCTAGAAATTTTGCAGATAATGGAGATATGCGTAGTTACTCGCGGCCTAAGTGCTATAGGTGTCAATGCACCACGACCATGCTAGGGGCATAAAAATATATACTGTATACATTACTATACAAATATGGATCTTCCATATGTGATGTCCAATAGTACATGAAGTACTCACAATAATGTTTAAAAAACAGGGTTACACTGGGATTTAAACCCACACATAAAAAAGTAATCTTAATACTGGCCTTTTACTTAACCATTTGGACTGACATCACATTTTGTCTAATGTAGTCAAAGTCTATGGAATAGTGATGGAATGGACATTTATCAACATTATAAAACTATCATGTGTCAGCACTCTGAGTTTAACTTTCATGGTTTACATAAGAATAATTGTATGTACTTTAAAAACATAAATAGGCATGATATAATTTAATGCACACCAGAGGGATTCAAACCTACGCATGTAAGTTAGGTATGAGGGCAGTCTCCACATACTGTGCTAACTCTACATCCATAAGATAGTATAAGGCTTTTAGATCCACACTTCTGGTACTTGCATTATGTTAACAAGATTTACACATATTTTAGCCTTGATGACCTGCGTTGATCTTACATTCATTAAACTGATGAAAGCAGACATGAATTATAAAAGACTGCTGTGATTTTTAAAATGTAGGGTTTATTAATGTATGTATTATTTGGCATTTGCACATACTGAAGTATACTGTAAGATGTGTCTAGAAACTTTTCAGATAATGGAGAATTGTGTAGTCATCAATGGTCTAAGCATTGTAGGAGTCAGTGTATCAGGGCCATGCTAGATGTGTAAAAATATGCAGTGTACGTTACCAAACAAATATAGATCTTCCAGATGTGATGTGCAATATTATATGTATTGCTAACATTAGTGTTTTAAAAATAGACTACATTGGGATTTGAAACTATACACAGCCATACAATATTCACATTGCCATAATACTTAACAAGTTCAGCTAAGGAACATCACAGCTCATTAGCTATTTTAAAAACAGATATTATGGAATAGCAGTAAAACTAATATGTTTGAAGTCCGTATTAATATGCAGTTATAATCGACAGTCCTGCATAATGTTTACACTGGCGCAGTATAGTTGTGGATAACCTCAGAATGTGTTGACACATGACTATTATCTTTAATGATTAGAAGAAAACTAGCTCCATGTAAATTACTGCAATTAGTACAGATACTCAAGGAATACTCTTGAAACATAATGCATCACATAAACAGATATGCTTAGTACAGATACATTTGATAATGTAGGTGCTAAGGTGCGGAGTATGAAACTTAGAGTAGGCATCTGAAGGCTGGCATTGGGCCTCTTCAACCTTCTGGTGAAGATCCTCCATGTCCCGCTGGTGTACATCATCACAGTAGTGGCAGACCTGTACATCAGTCCTAAAAAATCCCAGTTTATCCATGGTTCTGTTTCCAGATGTTGATCATTGCAAAATCCCTGGGACATACCTGCATCCTCTTCTCATGTTCAGGTATAGATGGTAAGCATCTGTGTCATCTCCTCCACTGTCTGATTCAGTACCCAGACTTGCAGAAGCCTCCTCTCAATTTACATCCTTGCTGAGGTAGTATTGCACTGCAGAAACATGCCTTCCAAAAAATGCTAACTGAGGTCCCAGTCAGATCACAGGTAGCAATTGTATGATGAGAATCCGTATCAATATTACATTTTAAAGTCGGCACATATAGGATGGTGACAGACTGTTGGTGGGCATTGGCACATGTTACAAATACTCCCATTTATTGATAACTATTGGGCAGTTGTGCTAGTACGGACAGACCTAGTAAGGTTGTTCATACTGTTGCTATTGTGCAATACTATTTAGAACACCTGTGATCCATGATATTAATGCTGGCTTTTTCCCCTATACAGGTACATTTGCACAATGTGTGCACCATTTGTCATGTAAGTGTCGCCATATTCTGCTACTGAAATACATAGTTGTTGTGTGCCTCAGCCTCCTGTTATAACTGTGGATTATACTCACATGGTTGCTTGTTTGCCATTTTGTAGTACAGGGTCTGCTTTATATCACATGATACACTCCCCAGCCAGAGAGGATGTACCTGTTAAGGCTGTCTAGATATTTGATACTACTCACTATTGATAATTGAATATGTTCCCTTCATGCCTAATGTGGTCTTGTTCACCTGCACAAGACACCTGTAATTAGAGCATCAACACTGCCCATCCAATATCTGAACATCTTATTTGCTGTGAGTTATACCTCAGGTTTAATGCTACATGATGCCTTGTATATGCTTACTACTGAGTGGTGTACATTTATTTTTTACAAGATAGTGTCATTTCAACCTTCACCATCTGCGGTGGAGTCAGAGGAGAACATATCACGTAGGTTTTAGTACTCATAATGACATGATCTGTCATATGTGATTGATTGATTTGTAACTGATATGGTATATACTGTTATATATGATCTCTGAACCACCCCAGGCATGAGGACCTGGTAAGAGCAGATAATCATTATCAGTGTTGTTATATAGTTGTCTGAATATCAGTGCTATGCTGCATCTTTTGACTTGTGTGAATGTATATGACATATGTCACCTGCTTCTTTTTGCAGTATGTCCACTACCTGTCTCTTCCAGTAACCTGTCCACTGCTCCTGAGGTGGGATGTGACATGCTTCACTCTGATACTATGGCCAAAAGCACATGAGTAGCTGCACTGGATTCATTGCCCTCCTCGGAAGAGGACAGACATGTGATTAATGATGTAGCCTCAATTGGGAGGATAATGCATATGGCCCTTGATGATGGACATGATAGTGACCATGACCTGCTGTTCCATGTAGAGTCTGGTAGTGATGGTGACTCTTCCATACAAGGGATCTCTACAGTCCTTCAAACTCCACACGGGAGGGTAGCCGATGTGCATGGCTGCATGTCAGAGGATGTTCGCCTACTATTACTGGCAAATGAATGTTCACAGTGACATCATGGCTCTGACCTGCATATAACTGCCCATGTAGTACACCAGCTGCATGTATTACATGAAGGTCAGGAGTACAGATATGGAGAGGTCATGCCAGCATTGGTTGTGCAGCATGACAGTGTGGTATCTGTTGCATGCCTTGTTATGGCAGTGCTATAGCATTGCCATAGTAAGAATGGGGTGTTACATACCCTAACTGTAATGAGCAGATTATGTCCAGTGGGGGCAGGCAGACCACCTCTCATTAGGCTCACACGTGGCCCTTGGACAGCAATGTCTGTGCTACAATATGTACACACATGTGCTAATCACTCAGCTGTGATCCCAGCAGTTAAGTCCAGGCAAACACATCAAACTCCTGCTTACACCTACACCGTATCTCACAATGCTAGTGCAACCATGTCCAGCTCCTCAGTACAGCACCATGGGCGGGGTGTTTATAGACATGGCAGGTGCAGCCTCTCTCCTGCAAAAAGAAGTTTAAAGGAGAAGAGTGATTTTTGAGATTTACATTTCTCCTGCATGTTCAGTCTTTTTGTTGTAGCTTGTAGTTTGTTGCCTCTCAACATTTAAAGTGCTGACATTTCAATGATGAGCTGTAAACCTCAATGGCACTGCAGTAGGAGATTTTAAATGCATAAACATAGACAAAAGAACTGGGGAGAGGAGGAAATTGGTAGAATTTTCTGGCCATAACGCAATGTGAGTAGAATTTGAAGAAGAAACAACCATAATAATAAAAGACAAGGGAATTAAAATGTTAACAGAGCTTTGTGCACATTTGAAGACTCCACAGAAAGAAAACTGCAAATTGAAGAACATAAATGAATGAGGGTGTTTTATAAGATTTGTAAAGAGAGATGGTTTTGTTATAAAATAAAGTGCATAACAGTTATTTGAAATTGGAGAAAAAAATTGAATATTTATAGAAAAGGCATACATACTGAAAAATGTGAAGAACATAACGTGTCAGTAAATGGAAGGGAAAGGACACAATATAACACAATGAAGGCAATACAGGAACCAAATAAGGATAGAATACACAATACTTTAATATGACAAACATATTTGTTTTATTTATTTATTTTATTTTATTACATTCATTTACTGGAAAAGTCCACTGGGCCAAAAAAAGCCCACTTAAAGTGGAGGCTCAGGGAGAAAAGCTCTGACAAGAACATAGATACAGAAAAAAATATTTGGTGAAGATCAAGAGAGAAGTAAATCCTTTTCTTGGAAATGTAGCAAAATATAATGATAATATGATGTGGGAGACGGAGGATGATGAGGGAAGTACATTAAGAACAACAGAGAGCACACTGAAGGACATAGAGAGATATTTAGAATAAATGTATAAAGAAAAATTGGTAAGGAAGGGAATGAAATGGCGAGTGAAAAAGTTAAGTACAGCACCGAAAAAGATTTCTGGGGAAGTTTTTAGTTAGAAGGGCTGGATAAAGCAATAAGAGGTGGAGACACGTATTGGGCCAAGAGAAGATGGTATTGGAGATCCATTTTATTAAAAGATGCCAGAAAAAGAAAATAAATATTTTTTGGAAGTACTTAATGAATAGTTATATGGTGGATTGCAAGATACAAATATTTGTATGGTGCTAATAAAGCTACTTGGAGAAAAATAGAAGACAAAGCTAAAAAAATGGAGACCTGTAACTTTAGGAAATATATTTCAAAATCATAACAAGCATTTTACAAGAGACACTTACAAAAATAGTAAAGGAAGTAATAGGGGGTAATGTGTTATGTGATATTTGCTAAGGTTGTGGATAATACAGCATGTGAAGTTATGTGGAGTAAGTTGAAGAATAGGGGATACCATGGAAGATGTTAAATTTTTGTAAGGGGTGTGTGACTGTTTCTGGGTAAGGCCAGTAATTAATGCATCAGTTCAGTAGAGGATTAAATCTGAGAAGGGCATAAAGCCAGGATGTCTTGTAAGCCCAATATTTTTTGACTAATAATGTGTGGAGTTATAGGAAAAATGAAGCAAGAGATGTGCAGAGCTAAAGTACAATATTTAGGACAAGTCAAGAGTTTTACTGATAATGAGCTATGCTGACGAACCAGTAATTATAGTAAAGAACAAATTTGGGTGACTGAAGTAATACAGCGTTCTGTAGGTGCAGATGGTTGGATTAATTATTAGTAAAGAAAAAAGTAAACAATTTGGAGACATGATTAGAATAGGTAATGTCTACCTAACTATGAAAGAAATTAAATTTTGGATATAAATTGTGAGGATGAAAAGTTAGAGGCATATAATAGGAAGGGGTTATTCAGGATTTATAAGGCATAGTAACACTGTGGAAAATGTAGGTTTTGTCCAGTTTTAGGAAAGTTAAACTATACTGGAGGGATGTGCATGTTACAATAGAAGCTGGAAAGAAAAGTATTAAAAGTTTATTTTTATGGAGTGTGGGGTTCTCATTTGAACCCCATCAAAAGAGGAATTGTATTTAATAAGGATAAGAGAGTGGTGCATAGGATTGATAAATCCTGTTGTCTAGGGGTCAAAACAGCAAAATGTTTATTGGCAAACAGTGAAGTTGGTGTAGAAGAGATTATTCTGAAAATAAAGGAAGAAACTGCAGTGTCAGTACAAGCTCAAGTCTGAATTAAGGAAGAGCATCTTCAATGAAACTGTAATGTAAGATGGGGAGATAGAGGTCTGTACCTCAGCAGTGTTATTATATGTTTCACTGCACTCTGGAAAAACTGCAGAAGCAGCCTTTGAATATCAGGGCACAACAGAACCAAAACATCTTGCATAGGAATGCCATTCAAAGAAAGACAGCATTGGAACAAACTTAAGTAAAGAAGCTGTAGAAACAGCCCATTTGTGGATTTCAAGACATTCTCAAAGACAGACAAACAGAAAAGATGAAAGATAAGTAGGAAAAATTAACATAACTATTCCCCTACTCATACACTGATCCAGCTGATAAAGAATAATTTTAGAATGTGCAAGAGAAACATACCAAACTCAAAGACATGAAGTGTCTCTAATTTAAAGGGACAATCTCAGAGTCTAAAATTCTGACCTAACGAAACTTGTCCTGATACCTCCCAGCTGTCACCACCCACTTATTGCATCATTATCAGCCCTACTCCTGGTTTCAATTTACTTCATGTGGACCTGTTTTCATTCCATCTGGTGAACACAATTATTTTATTTTATTTTAATTTTATTTAACATTTGTTGACCGGGAAAGTCCGACTAGGTTCCACAAATCCTGTTTTCAGCGGAGGCCCTGGGAGAACTGCTCCAGAAGCATGTCTTTAGAATGTGGGAGGAAACTGGAGTACCCGGAGGAAACCCACACGAACACAGGGAGAACATGCAAACTCCACACAGAATGCACCCCAGCCGAGAATCGAACTGGAGATCCTCTTGCTTTGAGGCGACAGCATTAACCGCTGCACCACTGCACCGCCCGTGTGCATTATTATATTATAATATTAAAAATATTCAGTTCCTGTTAAAGATTGGTTATTACATTTTTGTGGTGGGGGTGGTTAGGCAAGACTCTCAGTGTTTACTTTTTATGAACTTGTCAAAAAGCTTGTCTTAATTGTGCAGCTCTTTATTTCCTTTATTTATTCCACATAGTCTAACTGTGTGCAGTATATTCAAAAGAGTACAGTGTGCTGAATTTATACTACATCTTATAGGTTCATAGGTTGGTACTAGGCTATTGGCCCTAGGGCCTATACAAGCCTAGCCATAACAATTCCCTTGATATTTCTTCCCACAATATTCACTTCTCTGGACCCCTGCCTAGCAGAGCGACTGACATGATTCCCCGGGGTGAATTTCCTATCTCCCATCCAATCATCAAGGTTCCTTTTGAAGAAAGCCAAGGAGGCGCTGTGCTTGACATCTATGGGCAGTCTATTCCAGAGTATGGCAGTCTCTGGGTCAGGAAACTATCCCTCCAGCATGTTTTGTTCATTGTGATGACAAGGATTAGATCCCTGGAGCGTGTGGCTCTGAGGCATCGGGATTTCTTTAAGTGGAGCAAGTCCAACAGTTCAGGGTTTGACATGGTCTTGTATGTTAAGCAGAGATCGCCTCTGAGTAGATGATATGCCACAGAGTATAGCTGGAGTTTTTTTAGACGGTCATCATTTGGCATCTGCTTTAGGCCTGTGATTCTTTTAGTGAGGTATTTCTGTGGCCTTTCCAGCTGTTGCCGATGTTTTGTGAGGTACATACCAAACAAGGCATTATACTCTATAATGGGTCTAATGAGGGATGAGTACAGTGGGACAATGACCTCCTTTTTTCTGGATGAAAAGCCCTTAGTGATGAGGTGTGCCACATAGAAGGATTTCCTGACTGTTGTGGCAATGCGGTTATCGAAAGTGAGACCACTGTCCACCTGTGTCCCTAAGTCTCTCATCACACTTTCGATGTTTAGTGTACTGCCACCTATGTGGTAATTCATGGGTACAGGTTTGTTTCCAAAGGGAATAACTATACATTTCTTGGCATTAAGCTTGAGCCCATGGCTCTGGCACCAGGCATCTGTTTCTGTAAGGCCCTTTTGTAGAATATCCACATAATTTGGGGATTCAATAATGGCTCCCTGTTTGCAGTAATCTGCGAACTTTGTTAGCCAGAGTCCCTTAGTGTTGGCCTGTACTTCAGAGAAGTAGATGCCAAACAAGAGTGGTCCCAGGACTGAACCCTGAGGTACTCCACTTGTCACTTGTCTGGAGCTGGATTTGGAGTTGGCTACTTTTACAGTCTGGGTTCTGTCAATAAGCTAGTTGGCAACCCATTGAGTGATGTAGGGATTTATGCACAGTTTATATATGATTCCTGAGTGAAGGATGGTGTCGAAGGCCTTGGCGAGGTCCAGATAGACTGTGTGAACCACCTTACCCTCGTCCACAGCTCTGGAGACTGATTCGAAGAAGTCAATCAGATTCAGGAGACAAGATTGGCCCTTCACAAACCCAAACTGGGTGGGGTCCAGTGTTTGAAGGTTGCCAATGTCTTTGTTTATAAGTTCCATGATAATGCGTTCAATGCCCTTGCAGATCAGGCTTGTCAGACTGATGGGACGGTAGTTCCCAGGATCCAAGGCAGATCCCCCTTTGTGGAGTGGGATAACTGTAGCTGTACGCCACTCAGTGGGCATGAAGCCTGAGGTGAGGCTATGATTAAACATGACACTTGGGTAAGGTGCCAGTTCATTTTGTAGTTCATGTAGTACACAGCCCAGGATGTCATCTGGTCCCATGGATGCTGTATTCTTAGCTTTGGAGAGTGGGGTTTCTACTTGTGTGGCCATGATTACCAGACTTTGGCAATCTTTTGGTACTGAGATAGGCCCTTCAGGGGGCGAGAGGGGGGATGAAGTTGGCACTAAATCAATCTGCCAGGATATTGGCAATATCCTTGGGATCAGTATATTTAATGCCATTCTGTTGTAGCTCAGAGCAGATCTGAGCATTGCCATTTAGATTCTTGACATAACTATAGAATGCCTTGTTGTTGTCTTTGGAATCTTTGGCAATTTTATTTTCATAACTAGATTTTGAGAATTTTATGAGGGATCTCATCTTCTTACTGAGGCTGGTGAGGGAGTTTTTTGCATCCTGGGATTTTCCTCTTTTCTGCAACAGTTTCTTCCTTCTGTTGTATAGTTTGTTTATAGCAGGGGACCACCAGATTGGCTTCCTTTTTTTGGAGAAGAGCATCTTGGTTCTATTTGGGATAGCACGATTCATGCACAAGTGGATGTGCTTGTACAGTGCCTTAGTGTAGCATTCTGCAGTTGAACTTTCAGATCCCGTCTGCATGGGTGTCATGATGTTTGTCACTTCTGACTTCAGTAGCATGAAGTTGGCTTTGGAGAAGTTTTTTAAGGAGGTTTTCTTACTGGGGGTGGGGGTGGGATGTGGATGTCAAGGGTGATTTGCTTATGGTCATTCCTGACCAATGAGTGGGTGACCACTGGTGTGGAGCATCTATCTCCCATGTTGGTAATGACCAGGTCTAGGATATTGGAGCCCCTGGTGGGACAATGGATTAGTTGATCCAAGGCATTTGAATTTATGAATTCCAAGAACCGTTGGGAAAAGGAGTTGGTACCCAAGTAGTTTCCCCAGTTAATGGCGGGGTAGTTGAAATCACCCAGTATTTGGGTGTTTGGTTGTATCTTAATATTTTCTAGTATGTTTAGAAAGGTATAGTGAGAATCTTGAGGCATGGTGGGGGATCTGTAGCAAGCTACAATTTAGATTGTAGTCTTACCTAGTGTTAGTTGCACCCGGAGAATTTCAGATACATTGTGTTGGGCAACTAGCCTGGAGGTGTGAATATCCTTGGTGAATATGGACACTCCTCCACCTTTAGTGTTTCGGTCTTGGTTTTGTGACTGAAAAGTGTGGTAAGAGTTGTAACCTGGTATTGCAGGGGTGCTCTCTGGAGCCTTGAACCAGGTCTCAGTTACAGCACAGATATCAATGTTCTCCATTTTTAGGAGTGCCTCGAGAGAGTGCATTTTGAGGTTTAGACTTCTAGCATTGAGTAGCATTACCTTAAGATTTTGCATGCTTGTATCTGTTATGGCGGTGGTTTTATCCTTTGAACCTTGCCTAAAAAAGGCACTATAGGGGTGGCAAGAGCTTTAGCCAGTAACCTGAATCCCAGGGCTGACAGGTGCAGACCATCTCTGGCAAAGCATTGTGGTTTATCGATCATGCCGTCCCAGGCAGACAGATACTGGATCCCCTTTGAATGACACCAGAAGCTTAGCCAATTGTTAAAGTCAATCATTTTGTCCTTATACTGTGGTATCATTCTGGGCAAAGGCAGGATGCTACTCAGGGCTAGGGTTACACCTGCCTGGGCCACATGATCCAAGAGCTATTCCCATGTCTCTTTTCATGAAGTCCAGAGAGGTACGTCTCAAGTCATTCACTCCAGCATGGACAATGACAAAGTCATATTTGTACTTGCTGTGGAGTGACTTGAGTGCATGGATTATGTGGCGGATCCTGGCACCCGACAGACAGCTGACTGTAATTTTCTCCTTGTTCAGCCTGGTGAGTGGGGCATCAGTGTGCCTGACTACAGAGTCACCTATGACTAAAGTGTTGGGTACTTTGTCCTGCCTTAGGGGCTGTTGTTGGGTGGCACACTGGTGTTGTGAGCTATGTGTCACTTTGGTTGTGACTGGTGTTTGTTTGCGTTTCAGCTTCAGAGGTCCTTGTTGCTTGGTCAGGTTAATGTTAAGGGCTTCCGCATATGTGGGTTTAGTGTTGCTATGTGGGGGTGTTGATGGTGTGGGTTTTGAAGGGCTATGAGTTGCTTGAGGTGTAGTGCAGGTGTTAACCTTCTCCTCTTGACTGTCTAGCACAATCTTGGCCAGAGAGAGCTTTGCTTCCACTTTGGCTATGTAAGTGCATCTCTCACAGGTTGTAGTGTTGGGTGGTAGGAGGAGATGATTGCCTGTGTACATGAGGCAGTTGCCGCATTGCCCCAGTATGCCCAGATTCACCAGGTGGACAGGAGAAATCACCAGAAGCTGACCCTTGGATATGCCTGTTTAGGTGATTTTTTTGTAAAGTATAAGAGCTGTTTTCCCTTACCTTTGCAAGGTACTTTGCAATTATAGGCTGTTTAGTGCCTACAATTAAATTTCTCCTTATTGACAAGGACAGTTGAGTGCTTGTATCAGTTTCAGGCTTCCTAGTGCTTACCAGCAGGTTCTAGAGCAAGTGCTAGTCACAGGGGTTCAGATTTCAGTGCTTCTACTGAGAAACCAGCTAGTTCTAAGGGAAAATTTGAAGAGCACACTTTCTGGCACCTGGAATAGTTTAACTGTAGCCTCGCAGTGCTGCACGATGCGGAAAATGTGCAAACACATGAGTTTTTAAGCCAGAAAGTTGAAAAGGATAGAAATCAGCCCAAACAGGCTAATAAAATTACAATTTCAGAGCTGGGAACCACTCCTCTAGCGTTAGATAGGCAGTACAATGCTCACCACTCCCACTGGTAGGCAGTAGGACTTCTCTCTACCAAAGCAAGGTCTGGATAGCTCTGAACACAGAAAATAAAGTCCTGAGACAAGCAAAGCCTGGGATCTGGACTGGCTAGGAAAGCTGGGAAATGAGCAAACAAGATAGTATTTTTTTTTGTTAAAACAGGCTAAACAATGCAATAATGCAGTAAATAAACACAGAAAAGGCTAACACACTTGAGTGTGTAGTCCTAAACAGTAAATGTAATTAAAACTCTACAAAATTAACAATTTAAAACTTTTTAAATGAAGCAAGGCAAGTGCACAACTGAAAAAAGATTTAAGAAGCAGTAATACAACAGAATAAGTAGCTAGTCTATATATACAGAGGTCTGTATATACAGAAAAGCAGCTAAAACACACTTCAGATGCAGTGCAACCTAGAGCACTTGAGTTGTAGCAATATTAAAGCAATTACCGTTATAATAAATGCTCTAAAATATACTCTATATTTCCAAAATGTTTGAGAAGCACAGTCAGAACACAAGGAGATTCAGGCAATTTTTTTTTCATCTTAGCAGTCTCTTGACATATTCCCCTTACTCCGTAGTAAAGCAATCTCAGAATTAGTATGTATAACTATCACAGGTTGCCGTACTGCACAGCCCCCATTGTGGCGGTAAGTTTTGGACTTCGTTGCTTAAAATTAATCTGTTGCTTGTGTCACACATACGTTTTTTGCAGCAGATCAGAAAACCATTACATTTGGCTAGTATTCAGAGATCAAAAATCAAAACATGAAAAAAAGAAGACTGTACTATTGTTTGAAACTCGCATCATTCTGATGCTTTCTATATAGTAAGTGGCAGTCATGCATAACATGATAGCACTTAGCTAGCATTCAGAAATCTGCACAAAACAATATATGAAATGAAACGAACATAAAACTCTGTTTACTAATGCTTTAGCTTTGCGTTGCTCATATGCTTTCCTGCAAGACAGTAGCATATGAGGTCATAAAATTCCTGAAAGGCTACTTTTCTCTGTGGATAAAAAGTGCAGGTGAATTTAATGACGGACTCAGTGAAAACTGTTAGGAGTACAACTGCAATTTGAAATAGAATTTGACTGACTATTCAAATTTCATGTATGTACCCCCCCCCCCCCCCCCCCCAACCTCAGCAGTCAAAGCTGGGGCATGCTCAGAAAGCCAGACTGAAAATTTAAGCAAAGTCCAGAATCAAAACAAAAAATCTCTGGGACTGTCCCTTTAAGTTGTGCATTCTTCAGTGGAACACTTATGAAGTACAGATGACCTCTGGAATGGACCACTTGACATACAGTAATCACTAACTAGATCTGCATTTGTAGTGAAATTTAAGTAATTTGTTTTAAATCTCAGTAATATAATTCAAAGTAGAAAATGTAGTTATTAAAAGTCTAGTCTCTCACACTACCACCTAAACAAGTTAGTAAGTGCAAAACTGCTGAGCAAGAAGCTTTTTTTTCTTACTCGTTTTGTCAACAGAAGTTTGCAGTACACAACCCTTGGTTATGTTGTCTCAAACCTTAATCTCAAAACATACCAGCAACTTTGAACACACTGCAGTTTGCATATAGGCTGAACTGCTGCACAGCAGATGCCATCTCCCTAATGCATCATGAAACCCTGACTCACTTGGAAGGTAATAACTGCTATGCCAGAATGCTATTCATCTACTTCAGTTCTGCCTTCAACACCGATGTCCCTCAGAAACTAGTAAAGAACCTAGTACAGCTGGGCATCAACACCCCGTTATGAAATTGGATCCTACGTTTCCTCACAGACAGGCCTAAAAAGGTTTGTGTGGATGACAACAGTTCTGAAACCATAACTCTGAACACAGGGGTACTGCAGGGATGTGTCTTTTGTCCTTTATTATTCACCTTGCTGACACATGACTACATGGCCAGACAGGAGTCCAATAAAATCATCAAATTTGCAGATGACACCACGATTATAGGTCTAGTCAGGAACAGAGACGAAACAGCCAAAAGAAATGAGGTAGAGCAACTGATAGGATGGTGTAATAGCAACAACGTAGCGTTGAATGTCAGCAAAATCAAAGAACTGATTGTGAATTTCAGAAGGTGTCAAGAAACACATAAACCTCGAGAGATAAAAGGGGTGTCAGTGGAGAGGGTCAAGAGCATGAAATTTCTGGGAATACACATATCTGAGGACTTGTCCTGGTGAGAGCACACCAATTGCACTGTGAAAAAAGTCCAGCAATGGTTGCACTTTTTAAACTGAGAAAAGCAAACTTGTCGCAGTTCATCCTCCAAGCATTCTATAGGGGCACCATCGAGAGCGTCCTGACCAACAATATCATAGCCTAGTATGGGAACTGTAATGCCTCCAACCATAGAGCTCTCAGGTGAGTTATAAGGGCAGCAGAGAAAATCACTGGTTCTTCATTTACATCCTTGGAAGACTTGCATGAGACTCGCTGCACAGGAAGAGCCAGAAAGATAACCAGTGACCTTACCCATCCTGCAAATGGCATGTTCTCCCACCTCTCCTCGAGCAAAAAATACAGAAGCATGCACTGCAAGACTTACAGGCTGAACAACAGTTTATTTACCTTATCTATTAGACTGTTAAACTCTGTTGACAGGCAAACCAGCCCCCCAGTCACCTAGGCATGTATATAGCTGTCTAATCAGGAATAGTACACATTACAGGCTCATCACATTCTACAAATTTTACTAATTTTACATAGTTCATACGAGTGCAACATAGTCAATGTCCATATCTGAATGTGCAATTCTAACTGTCTGTTCTTTACCTGTACCCTGATAACAGACATCTAAGAGAGAGTGCAATATACCCTGTGCAATATCTATATGTTGTTCTATTTCAGTTTATGGTATGTTTTTGTGATGCCAAATTACCTTTTTACTAAAATATTTTCTATATGTTTGTCCTTGCAATAAGAACAAATTTTGTTTATTTATTTATTTTACATTTGTTGACCGGGGTAGTCCGGCTGGATATGTGCCCATTTTCAGCGGAGGCCCGGGGAGAAAAGCTCCAAAGTTAGTTACATAGGCAGACTTAACATAGTAAAAATTAAACATCATTTACAGACTTTAAAAGCTATACAAGCTCAAACTTAATATGGGTTAACAGTTAAAAACACAAATGAGTTCTATTAAAAGTAGTACTGGTACACATGTAAGACTAATTATTTAGTCAGGCGTGGAGAAAGGACACATCCACTGAGACTTGAAATACTGCTTGAGAGTTTTCTTGAATTGAGAGAGGGTAGTTTCTAGGGTAATGTCAGCAGGTAGTGAGGTCCAAGTTCTGCCAACAGAGTAGGCGAACATGGAGTCACCGGCTGAATTGTTGACTTTAATAGTTTGTACTACCAGTCTATTAGATGAGCAAAGTGGTCTGAGGTTGGAGTGGGGATAGATAATGTTTTTCAGTGCTGGTGTATTTTCAGGTTGATTAAATACTTTATGAGCCACAATGATCTTGTTATACTGAATCTGCCTGAGTAGTTCAAGCCATCCGAGATTTTTTAGGTTTTTACTGTGATGTGTTCTGTAAGGCAGGCCAGTGTTGTTGCTATGTTATTATAGCAGCTGGAGAGTTTGTTAAGTTCAGTTTTGCTTAAATTGGCAAGTAAAGGTGAGGCACAGAAGAGGGAAGACAGTAGATGGGAGTGGCTATGGCAATCCTAGCAGGTGGGGTTAGGAATGGTTTTATCCTATAAAGTGAACCAAGTTTTTTATTAATGGTTTTGATAGTTTTGTTGATGTGGACATCAAATTTAAGATTATCTACAATAATGCCTACGGGTTTCATGTGGGCATCTGGGGAGATTATGGTACCATTATTAGACTTAATGAAGAGAGAGAACACCGGGGATCTTTGGGTGGGGAGAACAGTAGGAGCTTTGTTTTGTTGGGATTTAATATCGGACAGCGACCAGCAAGCCAATTTTCAACTAAGTTAAAAGTACTCTGAGTAACTGTCTGCAGTTCTGTTTGGGAGGTGGCAGTGCAGATCAGTGTGGAGTCATCCGCATATTGAATGCAGTTAGCTTTTGGGATGACAGTGTGGAGGTCATTAATAAAAATGGAAAACAGAAGAGGTCCCAGAATGGACCCTTGGGGGACACCTAGGTTGTTGGGTAGGAAGCTGGATATTTTGTTCTGCCACATGACGGCTTGTTGTCGATTGTCCAGATAGGATTGAAACCATTGCCTAAAGACATTGTTGTCAGGGTGTGGATGAGTAGATGGTGGTTAACCATATCAAAAACCTTTGAAAGGTACAAAAAAAGAACTGAGGATAATTTGTTATTGTTCCTGTTATAGTTTATGGCATTGGCGAAGGTGAGGAGGGCTGTGGTGGTACTATGATGAGGCCTGAAGCCATGCTGAGAGTTGGCCAGTAGGTTGTTCTGGATTAGATAGTGAAGAAGTTTTTTATGGATGCACTTTTCATAATTTTTGCCAGAGGTGACAAGATGGCTATAGGTCTAAAATTAGATAATTCAGTAGAGCTACCACCTTTATGGAGGGGAATGACATGAGATATTTTCCAGACAGAGGGGACTGTAGCTTCTGATATGGTCCGATTAATTAGAATGGAAATGGGGTATGCTCAGGGGCGGCTCGTGGCATCGGGCTGCCGGACTGCAGCCCCCTCAAACTAAAAATTAAAAAAGAAAAATTATTTTTTTAAATTTCGCGCATGCTCAAGGCAGTCCGGCAGGACCCATGGAGACATCTGTGCATTTTTAAAGTGCACAGACACACTGGGAGGATATATCGCATCCAACACAGGAGGGAGATTTTACTTGGGATTTCGTCGGGAAGGAGCTTTGCTGGGATCTCGCAGGTCTTTGTGAGTATTGCGCAGGCAGGATATGGTATGGAGAACAGACAGGTAAGTGTATGGTGCATTTTACTTTATGTGTTGGTGCTTTTAACTGGATAGAGTTGTGTGTGTGTTAGCTGGATAGAGTTGTGTGTGTGTTAGCTGGATAGAGTTGTGTGTGTGTTAGCTGGATAGAGTTGTGTGTGTGTGTGTGTAAATGCCCCAGGTGGTGTGGTAGGGAATACCTCAGGCTTGAACCCTGTACCCTGTATGCAGGTGTTAAAGACTTGAGTTCCCTACCCACCACCATTTGTAAAAAAATTGCAGATTTTTGCCTCATATTTGATCTGATCTGTTCCTCATAATATCTGTGGTTTGTAAATGCTGCAATGCTTGATATTTGATGGTGTAGTAGTAGCATTGTTGCCTCACAGCTGCAAGTTTTCAGGTTTGATTCTTGGCTAGGGTTCCTTCTTTGTGGGGTCCGTATCTTCTCCCTGTCTTTGTGTGGGTTTGCTTTTGTGTCCTCCCATGTTACAAAGACATGTCTGCATTATTTCTTCCTGGGCCTCTGCTGAAAATTGTTTTTTTGTTCCAAGTCAGACTGTCCTGATTAACAAATGTTAAATAAAATTGACAGGCATTTGAATTTCAGACTTCAGTTTTCTGAATGTTTAATTCCTTGCAGATTTGATGGTGCAGTGGTAGTATTGTTGCCTCACAGCTATAGGTTTTCTGGTTTGATTCTTGGTTGGGGTGGCTTCTGTGTGGAGTCTGCATCTCCTCCCTGTGTTTGTGTGAATTTGCTCTGGTGCCCTGCCATTTTACAAAGATGTGTCTGCAGTATTAATCCCTGCGTCTCTGCTGAAAATTGTTTCTGTTCTGTCCGCAGTAAAATTGACCAGCATTTGAATTTCAGACTTCAGGTTTCTGAATGTTTAATTCCTTGCAGATTTGATGGTGCAGTGGTAGTATTGTTGCCTCACAGCTATAGGTTTTCTGGTTTGATTCTTGGTTGGGGTGGCTTCTGTGTGGAATCTGCATCTCCTCCCTGTGTTTGTGTGGATTTGTTCTGGTGCCCTGCCATTTTACAAAGACGTGTCTGCAGTATTAATCCCTGCGTCTCTGCTGAAAATTGTTTTTGTTCTGTCCGCAGTAAAATTGACCGGCATTTGAATTTCAGACTTCAGGTTTCTGAATGTTTAATTCTTGCAGATTTGATGGTGCAGTGGTGGTATTGTTACCTCACAGCTATAGGTTTTCTGGTTTGATTCTTGGTTGGGGTGGCTTCTGTGTGGAGTCTGCATCTCCTCACTGTGTTTGTGTGGATTTGCTCTGGTGCCCTGCCATTTTACAAAGACGTGTCTGCAGTATTGATCCCTGCGTCTCTGCTGAAAATTGTTTCTGTTCTGTCCGCAGTAAAATTGACCGGCATTTGAATTTCAGACTTCAGGTTTCTGAATGTTTAATTCCTTGCAGATTTGATGGTGCAGTGGTAGTATTGTTGCCTCACAGCTATAGGTTTTCTGGTTTGATTCTTGGTTGGGGTGGCTTCTGTGTGAGTCTGCATCTCCTCCCTGTGTTTGTGTGGATTTGCTCTGGTGCCCTGCCATTTTACAAAGACGTGTCTGCAGTATTAATCCCTGTGTCTCTACTGAAAATTGTTTTTGTTCTGTCCGCAGTAAAATTGACCGGAATTTGAATTTCAGACTTCAGGTTTCTGAATGTTTAATTCCTTGCAGATTTGATGGTGCAGTGGTAGTATTGTTGCCTCACAGCTATAGGTTTTCTGGTTTGATTCTTGGTTGGGGTGGCTTCTGTGTGGAGTCTGCATCTCCTCCCTGTATTTGTGTGGATTTGCTCTGGTGCCCTGCCATTTTACAAAGACGCGTCTGCAGTATTAATCCCTCTGCTGAAAATTGTTTTGTTCTGTCCGCAGTAAAATTGACCGGCATTTGAATTTCAAACTTCATGTTCTTCAGAATACATAGTAGCACAACCTTTTTTCTAGCAATTTTCTAAGTTTATAATATGAATATTTTAAATTTGACCCTATTTTGGGACTGTATTCCCCCATTATTGGCTTCGTCCAGGTTTTTGTGCTAAGGTTGACAGCTATGGCAAGAACTGAATTCACTGAATATGGACTGTAGAATTGTGCATATTTTCTGATAATGGTGGACTGTAGAATTGTGCATATTTACTGATAATGGTGGACTGTAGAATTGTGCATATTTACTAATAATAGTGGACTGTGGAATTGTGCATATTTACTAATAATGGTGGACTGTAGAATTGTGTATATTTACTAATAATGGTGGACTGTGGAAGTCTGAGTAGACTTTTTTATGATAAATGTTCTCAAATGGGCAGTTTTGCCATTATGGGTGCATATGTTTTGTTTCATTGCTTACTGGAAAATGTTCAAAACAAATTTAAAACACCCTCTAACAAGTGTACTGTATTGTACAAGGAATATAATTTTAGTACAATGAGGAAGGTGTATCAAAGAGCACATGTATGTTTCATATGCAAGGCCTATGATTGAAAACAGCCCAAAATTAATCTTTATCTGCCACTGGCAAAATGTATTTTCTTTGAATGTGGGTTTCAATGCTGTTTCAATGAATGTGAGTTTCAAGGGCAGAGAAGTTTTAATGCTAAGTTTTCATTGTGAGACTGCATTGCTTTGTTTAACAGATGACAATGTTTGTGCTGTAAAATACAAAATAAAACTTTCAAATGAAGTCCAACTCATCATTGAAGTAAAGCAGTATGCACATTAGTGTTTATGGTAAATGGAGTGAAATAGCCAAGTAATGGTTCATTGGAATGGCTGCAGAGGCTCCATTCAACCATTATTTTGTCAGGGGGGGGGAAGGGCAGCAAACTCAGACAGGCCCAGCTGAACTATACCTCCCAACTGTCCAGATTTTCAAAGAATGAATAGATTTTTGCTTCTTATTTTTGGTTTGTTGTTCATAAAATTTCTAGTTTTAATTCCTAAATGATTTGCCAGAAGTCACTAAATAATAAGTTTCAGACTTCATAACCTTCATAAAAATGCATGTTAAAGTAAGAGCCGTTCTATCAACTGTCTCAATTTATACAAGAGCAATTTTTAGTACTGTTTATATGTGCCCCCAATATATTTGGCCTTGTTCAGATTTACTGCATTAACAGGTTGAGAGGTACATGCAAATAAATTGCTTTATAGAATTAGGCATAGCCAACCTCTCAACTGGCCCCAATTTTGGCTCAAAATGTTGCTCTTCCCCTAATAATCCCTCCAAAAATAGCAATTTTGGAAGAAAACATGGAGGGTTTACAATTAAGAAATAACTGTAATAATCAAAGGTATAGATTACTTGAAATGTATGTAGATTCTTTTATTTTGTCAGCTGCTCAAGGTAGCAGTACTAATGTTAAAGTGTCCCTTCTTTGACAGGTAGCAGCTGTATTGTGTGTCTATTTTATATTTTTGCATCACATTGTTGGTCCATTTTTCATAAAATTGTGTGTTTTGGCAAATTAGTGACAAATCACTAAAGACTGAAGTTAGAAAATGACAGACATTTGAGTTTCAGATTTTATACCCTTCAGAAAATTCATACTAATGCAAGACCTATTCTATTATCTTTCTAAGTTTATTAGAGCAATATTTAAAAATTGTCCTTATTGTTGTGCCTTTGTCCCACTTCTGTGTATGGCTTTGTCCAGATTTCTTGCTCTTGAGGTTGAGAGGTATGACAAATGTGTCAGGGCCATCACAGTCAGCCAGAGAGATTTCAAATTGTGACATGCTTGTTGCACCCCACTCCCCATGTAGTGACTCTGGATGTGTCCAAGCAAGGCAAGGAGTAGTTGTATCTACCTTGGATGGGGAGGACACACTGCATAAGTACTACAGTGGCTTTTCATCTGTCCTTGATTTTGCAGAATGGTCTAGTTTCTGTCATATTTTTGTACTGTTGATTTATGCTTATTACTCAAAGTGCCTGTTGCTCTGTGTTTAAGTAGCAATGCTTTAATGACCATAAGGTAAGCTTGTCTGACATCGTAAGATGCAAGTAAGCTTTAATAAGCATACTATTAAAGAATTGCCAACATTGAAAGCCTTTCTGTTGTTGCCATGCAGAGAATACTTGACTAGATAATGTATAAGCCTTGGGTATTAAAGGACAGGATTCCATTATTTTAAAAAGCTCATTACACTTGTTGGAGACTTCCAGTCATCTCTACAGACTTTACCCGTAAACTAAACAGAATGCCAATCATGTGTGGTCCATAACCTGTACAGTAATCCTTTAAGCAATGTATCTTGAGCTTGTTTCTTGTTTGCTTTTCATTTTTACTTTTATCATGTTTTCCCCATGAAACAAGTTGTCAGGCAGCAGGTCTTTTTTGGATAAGAAACATTTTTACAAGTGGGTGCATCACATAGATTTCTACTTTCAGCATGTTGCTTGGTACTTTAATAAAGCTGAATATATTATAATTAGAACTGCAGTGCAAGGAGAAGTGGTTTGAGTTGAGTGCTTCTGGTTTTTCTTATACTTGATTTTGACTGGCATTCCAGTAATGTATTTAAAAAGTAATTTATTTTTTCATGCCTCACAACCTTTTGTTTCCATCTAGATATTAAGTAAGCTGTCATGTAGCCAATGCATTGAAATATTTTTATTCTTCTACACTTATTTTTGTCTTGATTGGACTTTCATAATGATGGTTTGCCACCCAGGGCAGCGTATTTAATTAAAGTTAGTTTTTTGTGGTTTTGTGCATAGCTCCTCCCCTTTATGGTTGACCACACCCCTTCCCTTTGACCCCACCCATTCAGCATCTCCTGCAGCCCCCCTGTGATTTGAAGTCACCAGCCGCCACTGGGTATGCTACAGTATCTGAAGCTTTTTGCAACTATTTGGCTGGGAGAAGGTCAGCAGCAAGGGTAGTAGGTTTTAGTTTTTTGATTAGTTCACAAATGAGAGATGTAGAGACTGGTTGGAAGCTAAAGGAGGGCTGTGTACTGGGAATGGTATCCTGTATGTTAGAGGAGTTCAGGGGTAGTTGGCAAGCTAGGGTTTGGATAGTCTTGGTAAAGGAACTATTAAAGGTGTTGGCGACATCCTCTGGTAGTTTATCAGTAGAGGCTGAGGGAGGTGGAGTGATGGTTTGCCATGGGTGCAGTAGTTTATTAATACCTGCCCAAAACTTTTGAGGGTTATTTTGGTTTCCTTGCTGGAGATGGAAATAGTAGTTTTGTTTATCTAGTAAAATGAATCTTTTTGCCTCATTCCTAATCTGCCGAAATTTAATTTGATCTAGAGGGGCTTTTGTAGCATGCCATGTAGCCCATGCCTTATTTCTGACTATGATTTTTGATTTGGTATCTTTAGAGAGCCATGGGGCAACTTTTGTTCTGGTTCTAATGGAGTGTGTAGGAGCATAAGAGTTGAGGATGGAAAGGAATTTATTATTAAAGTAAGCAACAGCTTCATCTATGGGCAAGTGTTTTAGGGCAGACCAAGTGCATGATTTGAGTTCGTCCAGAAACTTGTTAGGATTAAAGCTCTTAAAAATGCCAAAAAGTGAATAAACTTGTAAAACCAATACAAACGCACAGCTCAGCAAACGAGTCTTCTATTGAATACTTTATTACTTAAAGCACTTTTCATTTGCACCGAAGCAAACTTCTTCAGAAGTAAAAAAAGATTGCAATACATGTGACTTTTAAAAACAGTGGAAGTGACATTTTTGCATCAGCAATCACAATCAATTAAACCCTCATAACTGCTTAAAGCAGTATGTAAGTGTAAATACATTTACCAAGTTACATCTCCAAACTAAACACCTATAAGATAGCATATTTAAATTTCGAAGTAATAAATAAATATATTCAACTCTAACACAGTTAAAATACTATATAAAATTAAACTACACTAAAACACTACATTTAATACGGCTGATATTCCATTCCTGTTCCCCTACACTTGGAAGAACTTGAACTTGCATGGCAGGTCAAATTAAATGATTATAAATTTCCAGGTCTTAATTACCTGTGTTCTATTAGCTGCATACTTAAATGCAAAAGCTTAGGTAGATGAGAATGATGGTGCTACGCTTGATTATAAATGCATTACCCATTGTAATATTTACTTTTTTGCTTTCTCATAAACTTGTGAAGATAATTGTTTAAAATTAATTGTTAGTCAGGTCTTATTGTCCCTTTGGTAACTGACAAGCTGGAATAACAGCAGTATTAAATATAGTGTTTTAGTGTAGTTTAATTTTATATAGTATTTTAACTGTGTTGGAGTTGAATATATTTATTTATTACTTCAAAATTTAAATATGCTATCTTATAGGTGTTTAGTTTGGAGATGTAACTTGGTAAATGTATTAACAGTTACATACTGCTTTAAGCAGTTATGAGGGTTTAATTTATTTTCAAATCTAGGTGCTTAGGATTTCCCTCTCTCTTCCCCCCTTGGCTGACCTGGTGTGACTCAGTTTGAACTCTACAGTTTCCTACAAAACAGAGTCTACAGGACTGCAGTTGGTCACCATAACAAAATCAGTTTCTCTCAGCATTTAAGCAGACTGAACTCTACAGTTCCCTACAAAACGGAGTCTACAGGACTGCAATTGGTCACCATAACAAAATCAGTTTCTCTCAGCATTTAAGCAGATTGAACTCTACAGTTGCCTAGAAAACAGAGTCTACAGGACTGCAATCGGTCACCATAACAAAATCAGTTTCTCTCAGCATTTAAGCAGAGTAGGTTGCACACAAAAAGCATTTGTTAAGCTTTCACTTACAGTGCTGTGTATGTAAGCAGGTCACCATTTTGATCAGCCATAGGGCTCTTTTTTCTACTTGAGTGTTTGCCTCCTTCCCCTGTAACTTAAGTAAACTGACTCTTACATTAAGAACTATAATACTTACCTTATAGCTTTAGGACACCTTAGGAAACCTTGTAAACTGCAACAGCCCTGCTACATTCGCCCTCGCTATCCTCGGGCTCTCTTTGCTCCCCTCCCTGCCCCCAATTCCCTCCCGCCCCAGTACCTCTAAATGTATAGTACTATAGTCACTTCCCCACTTTCTAGATCCTATCTGCTTTCATCTGGGATAATTCCTCCCACCCCCATTCTTCTGCCCACATTTTAATAGCATCTATTAGGTTTCATCTGGCATTCTCCCATCACCCTTCCAGTACCTTTACCTCACCACTCTATCTTCTGGTGTTGCATCATCAGGTAAAACAGTTCCTTATCTCACTAGCTGAGTCACAGATAATGATATACTCCTCTTTATTACCCCTCTTGTTCACACCACACCTCCTTACCTTGTATGAAAACCAGTTTCTCATGGGATTTCAGGTCCCGAATGGCCATACTATCACCCCAGCTATAAATCCTCCCACCTTCAACCATACTTACAGTACCAGGTCCTATCCAACATCTTGTTCAGTCTATCAACATCTCAACCCCAGGCACATTAGCTCTAGATCCAAACACTATCACAAACTAATAAACAAATTCCTGAAGTTCATCACCAAGTATAGACTTAACCTAATACTTGATGGTGATAGTCACCCCAACCCTGGCCCACCCACTTCAGATACACATACCCCCTCTACTTGCCATCTTAGCTACAAACCTACAATTAATAGGCCAACTAACTCTCTCCTAGCCTGCCATCTCAATATTAGAAGCATTAATAACAAGGTACATGAATTGCATGCACTTCTGGATGTCCACTCCCCTGAGATTCTCTGTTTATCTGAAACCTGGTTAAAACCTAGCACTACAGACAATGAAGTGTTACCACCCGGGTACAACATACACAGGCTGGATCGTGCTTCGAGGAAGGGGGGTGGGGTAGCTGTACTCTATAAATCTGAGTTGAATGTCACCATAGATGTAATACAGCCACCTCAGATTAATAACTCAGAGATTCTTGCCACCAAATTGCAACTTAATAAAAATAAATGCATTAATATCATCTGTATGCACATTCCCCCAGGTAACAGTATATCTACACTTGAAGATATCCTGCACCGGCTATCATGTCACTACCCCCAAGAAACCCTACTACTTGGAAACTTTAACATAGACTGGGGCACCTGTTCCTCAGAATCCTCAACCACCCATATTAACCTGCATGCATTTACACAAATCATATCCACCCCTACCAGGATAGGTAAACCCAACCAAAAAGAAAGCATACTTGACTGGGTACTTATAAATAGTCACCCCCAACTGTACACCTCTGGTACCCTCCCTGATGGCCTAAGTGATCACCTTCTCACATATGTAATTAAGCACAAAGCCATTAATTCCCAACAACCCTTACTCAGAAAGGTTAGAAACAATAAAAACTTTGACCCTGCCAAATTCCAACAAGAACTAGACTCATGTAATTGGTTTATTGTAAAACACCTCCCCTTAGAGGAAGCAGTAGCATACTTTAACAACAAATTCCTTGAGATCCTTGATTTGCATGCACCTGTTCCTTCAAAGAGAACAAAGGCAAAAACTGAACCATGGCTTTCTAAAGAGTCTAAACTCAAAATTACCCTTAGAAACAAAGCATGGGCTTCATGGCGTTCTTCTAAAGACCCCAAAGATCACATTAAATACAGGCAATCCAGGAACGAAACTAAAAAATCCATTTTACAAGACAAAAAACAATACTACTGTAATTTACAGACAGTAAATCAAAATAACCCTCAGAAGTTTTGGGCAGGTTTAAATAATCTACTACATCCTGGACAAACTTCAACCCCAATCCCTGCTGCTACTATTGATAAAACCCCTGAAGATGTTTCTGACAGTTTTAACCGATTCTTTACTGAGACAATTCAAGCCCTAGCTAGCCAACTACCTCCTAGCTCCCCTGGTCCTGAAAGTAGCACCCCTAGAAACCTACCCACATTCAGCTTCCAACCACTCGCCATTTTTCTTATCCATACCTTGATCAAAAAATTAAAACCCACTACACTTTCTGCTAATCAACTCCCTGCCGAGTACCTACAAAAATCAGCTGATGCTATTGCTTACCCTGTCTCAATACTAATCAATTGAACCATAGTAGAAGCTAAAATTCCCACCATCTGGAAAATATCCTATGTAATCCCACTTCACATAGGAGGCAGCTCTACTGATTTCTCCAATTATAGGCCAATAGCTATACTGTCTCCACTTGCAAAGATTATGGAAAAATGTATTCATAGACAACTCATGCACCACCTAATCCAGAATCACCTTATGGCAGACACTCAGCATGGCTTCCATCCTCATCACAGCACTACTTCAGCCCTCCTAGCCTTTACCAACACCATAAACCATAATCGCAACAATAATTATATATTCTCAGCCCTCTTCTTGGATCTTTGCAAGGCATTCGATAAGGTTGATCACCAACTTTAAATCCACACACTGCAAACATTCTGTCTAGATACTAGAGCCCTTCAATTGTTTCAATCCTACCTGAATGGTCGACAGCAGGCTGTCCTCTGGCAGAACAAACTCTCTAACCTTCTACCTAACACCCTTGGAGTACCACAAGGCTCTATACTAGGGCCCTTGCTGTTCTCCATCTTCATTAATGACCATTATACTGTCATCCCAAAAGTCAGCTGTATCCAATATGCTGATGACTCTACTCTGATTTGCTCGGCCACATCTCCAATAGAGTTATGGTCAGCTACCCAGACCACCTTTAATACAATAGAAAACTGGCTTTCTGAACGTCGCCTGATCCTAAATCCCAAAAAAACTAAAATGCTGTTATTTTCACCAACACGTAGGTCTACCGCTTTTACCTTTACCATAAATTCAAATGATGGCACAATAATCTCCCCTGACCCCTCTACAAAACTATTAGGTGCCATCATAGATAATAATCTAAAATTCGACCTACATGTTAACTAAACTATCAAAACCATCAATAAAAAACTAGGGTCACTTTACAGAATAAAAGCCCTCCTAACCCCTCCAGCTAAAATTGCCATAGCTCGCTCTCACCTTCTTTCAACCCTTCTGTATGCATCCCCTCTACTCTCGAATTTAAACAAGACTGTCCTTAACAAACTCTCAATTTGCTACAACCACATTGCCAAGTTTGCCACTGGGCTGCCTTTTAGGACACACCATTGCATCAATCTAAATCAGCTTGGGTGGCTTGAACTACCCAGCCTAATCCAGTATAACCAACTGATTATGGCCTATAAAATCCTCTATAATCCGGACAATACTCCTGCACTTAAAAATATTATCACCCCCTATAACAATCCTAGACCGCTTCGATCCTCTAACAAACTACTAATTCAGACTAGCAAAATTAATAACACAGCCGGTGACTCTCTCTTTGCAAACTCTGTAAGTAAATCCTGGAACTCTCTTCCAGCTCATATTACCTTACTTTTCACCTTAGGTTTATTTAAAACTAGACTCAACCAACATTTGTCACTTAACTGGCTATGTCAATGTATCAAGCCTGGCTAACTCTCTCTAGAATGTGTAAAAATCTGTTAGCCATCTTACTGTGCAATTTAATTTAATCCTGACTTACCCTTGGGATTAACTCTAACCTGTAGAACTTGTTTAACTTGCTTACTTATGTTGTTGTATCTTGTTGTATCTTTCGTCTTTTCCCAGTTAGGGGTCGCCACAGCGGAACTCCGGTCCACTAATGATTGGCAGTAGATTTTTATGTACCGACTTGCCAGGCCTGACATACAACTTTCTACAAAGGTATGCCCATTCACGCATGTCTCCACACAGAAGACGCTTTAGCTGAGAATCGAACAGGACAATGTCTTACTGTGAGGCGACAACGCTACCGCAGCACCGCCACCACAGATTACTTATGTAATCTCTGTAAATAGTCTGTTTGTAATATGTAATGCTGGTATTATGTAATGCTGTATCTGCTTACCCTTGGAGCTTTTCTCCCCGGGCCTCCGCTGAAAATGGACATGCATCCAGTCGGACTATCCCGGTCAACAAATGTAAAATAAATAAAATCAAAAACAATAAAATTGATTGTAATTGCTGATGCAAAAACGTCACTTAGACTGTTTTTAAAAGTCATGTGTATTGCAATCTTTTTTTACTTGTGAAGAAATTTGCTTCAGTGCAAACGAAAAGCGCTTTAAGTAATAAAGTATTCAATAAAGGATTAAAGCTCTTATTATTTCTTACTGTTCTGTAGGTGGGCTGATGAGAATTATAGG
Source organism: Protopterus annectens (assembly GCF_019279795.1). Classification (NCBI taxonomy): domain Eukaryota; kingdom Metazoa; phylum Chordata; order Ceratodontiformes; family Protopteridae; genus Protopterus; species Protopterus annectens. The sequence continues at coordinate 827,800,991 of NC_056725.1, forward strand.
TTTTGTGTTTACAAATAAAGGTGAAAAAGTGATCGCTGAGGTCATCAGGAATGGTCCCTGATGTATACATTTGGGGGTGGCTGTTGAGTAGTATCCAGTCTAGTATACTTTCTTTGTGATTAAGTTTACCTATCCTGGTAGAGGTGGCTATGACCTGTGTAAACCCATATAGGTTTACATGGGTGGTAGGAGATTGGAAGGAGCAGTTGTTCCAGTCAATGTTAAAATCTCCAAGTAGAATGGTTTCTTGTGGATAGTTATTAGCTAACCAGTGGAGGATATCTTCAAGGGTACTGGCATTATTCCCTGCGGGAATGTACAAGCAGACAATATTTATACATTTGTTTTTGTTAATTTGGAACTTGGTAGAAAGAATTTCTGCTTTATTGACATGGGGTGCTTGCATGGGGTCTGTGGTAACATTTAGTGTAGATTTCAAGAGTACAGCTATCCTAACTCCCTTCCTAGTAGTGCGGTCAAGTCTAGGTATATTATACCCAGGTGGTAAAACTTCATTATCTGAGGTTGATGGTTTTAGCCAGGTTTCAGTTAGGCACAGAATATCAGGGGAATAGATTTGTAGGAGGGCATGTAAGTTATGTACCTTATTTATGTTTCTAATATTTAGATGGCAGACCAGGAGGGAGTTGCGAGACCTGTGGTGTAGATTTGAATGAAAATAAAGTTAAATTTGACTTTGACTCAGTACTAATAAAAAATAGAGTGTACATTGCATGGGATATGGATGATTCAACCATCAGCAATGTACTACAGATAAATTATTTTCAAAGCACAGTCTTGTCGGGCAAAATCATGTTGACTGGTCAAATTCACTTTAACTAAAAGTGGATTTTGTGAAGAAATCATGCTGAAACAATTTTACAGAACCTATAAGGTAGTTTTTTGCACATGGGACAAGTCCCCTGCACCCCTAATCTAGAGGGGAGCACACATCAACATCTCCAAACTTATGCATTTCTACACTGAAGTCACACAACAGTGGAGAAAAGGTAAAACTTCACTATTGCTGAAAGTTGTTTCAGCACATTTCCTTTAGTATATCAGCATTCATACAAATGGCTGTCAATAGACTAACAGGCTGCCTGCCAGGCAGATCCTGTTTCCTCTGCACAGAAGTCAGGTTATCGGTTGAGAAAGGTGTCATACTCTTCACTCTAGAATATGATCTAGCAGCATTTGCTGGCACATTTGGCAACTTAATAAGCAAACTTCAAAGAACAGATAATAAAATCGCCACCTTATTAGTAGCACTTCTCAAGCACAGCATCGCCACCTAAGTTTGAATCAAGATGGCTCCCAGTCCAGTTTAACACTAAGCTACCTATCTGTATTCTAGTTAAACATTTAACCTGGACCACTGTAGATCCCTGCACAGCATGTAAAAACTAAAAGCTTCATTTAAATCAATCAGATCCCACAGTCACCTGGAAAATGTTCTTGAAATTCTATTTCACTACCTAGATTGCTAACTCATTACATCCTAGTAACGCCTCCAGACATTTATGCAGTTACATCCTACTGATGCATCGAGATGTCAAATATTGCTGTTCATATTTGCATTAATAATTCCAAAACCATGTTACATAGAAGGTGTTATAAGAGTTCAGTTTAAGGCTTATACAATGGCAAACAGAACTGTATTGGTATTGGACAGACTCAACTGAGCTCCATTAGAGAGAATGAGCTATTCTATGTCTTTTTTTATTTTAGTGCCTCACTGGTGATATCTACCTAGAGTTATATTATTGCAACTAAACATGCATCTAACTTGAATACACAGTACAGTCAGAGCCTTAAAGCGTAATGATGCTTGTTAGATTAGATAATTAGCACAACCCATTTTGTGATTATTTATCTATGTACTTACTGTATCACTGTGTCATTCCATACAGTTATGTCAAATTATGTGACAGTTGCTTATATCTACAGATATGTTTTGCAATTCTTGGGTGCCACAGTGTTGCAGTGGTTAAGACTGATTTCTCACAGCGATTGGCTGTCCAGTTTAGTTTTCTGGCTGCATGCCCTCCTGATCTCGGCATGTTTTTTTTCAGGGTGCTATATTTTTCTATTACATCATGTAAACTGTTGTTCCTGCATGTTGCCTGTTGTTGTGTGAGCTGTGAAAGAGTGGGGAGCATGTGACTTCTGCAATGGGTTGCTTCCCTGTTCAGCATTGGTTCTCTTGCCTTGTGGCCAGTGAATGCAGGGATAGGCTCCAGCTCTCCAAATCGGAACTAGATTAAGTGGGTGATAAGAATGAATGACGGAATGAATGAATGCATGAATTAATTAATTTACTTGCTTTATACAATAAAGTTATGACTGAACAATTGGCTCAACAGGGTTCTCTACCCACTGTATATACAAATAAACAGATAGAAGTATAACAATCGTAATATGTTTTTAAAATTTTTTCTTTCTCTATGTCCTTCCATGCCCAGACTGTGGTTGTGTGTTACAGCCTGAAGAAGGTCTGAAGAAGTCTTACCTGATAAAAGCACTTAGTGTGAGAGGCCTTTGCTAATATGTTCTCAGTTCCTGGATCAGTCTTGTTGGTTTGTTATTTTTTCAAACTGTAAAGTGGTTAATATGGTAACAGATTGGTTATTTTGTCTACTCTGTTGTCACAACAATGTCTGAATGTCACCATATACATGTTTCATGTTGTATACTCTTATGTATATGGGAATTATATATTCTTCTATACCCTTTTACTACCATTGATACTCCTTTGGGTTTCTTTCTCTCCTACTCTTCCACTGAAAATGTACCAAAACTTAATTTGGCAATGCAGGTACCAAAACTTGAATAAAACAGGTAAGATTAAACTATGAGATAAAGATGTGTTAAAAGCAATAAAGGAAGCTTATTAAAAGAAAACCAGAAACAATGAGAAAAGGAGAAACACAGCAGCAGGAAGAAAGAAAGAAAAGAAAGTGATGAACCAGGGGAGAAGAAAACAAGGAAACTGAAAAGAAATGACACTAGAATGGAAAGAGCATTGAACAGTGGGTGCATCTATTATCTTAAGCCTTCTGTAGGAACTTGCTTAGTATGTTTAGTGGTATATTTGGCCCTGATTGACATTCACATAGGAACTATGCAAGCCTTCTTGAAGCTGAAATATTATGAAATATGTCATAGGAATTTACAGACATTTCAGAGAATTGGTTGCATTATGAGGTATATTGGAGTTGTGTAATTCTGTTTAAGTTAAATATGAGCCAGTCTGATTTGTGCTAATGGAGTCCACAGTTATTTCACACGATGGTTTGCTGTATAAGACACATACAATAATGTTGTTATGGCCCTTCTTCAGAATTCTGTTTGTGGTCAATACATTTGGGGCAAAGTCTCACTCAGAGCATTTGCCTAATGCTTTTTTTTCTTTTTTGTTCTTTTATTCATTTAATATGTCTTATGAAAGAGACAGCCATGAGCTTCTGTGAAGTCACAGCCATGCATTTTTGTCCAAGAAGGAACTGTCCCAGATATTTGCAAAATCTCCCATATTATCCCCTTACATAAAGGTGGGAACTCTAATGAGTACTCTATCTAAACTAAATTTTGGAGAAATGCATTCACCAACAACTTTTACATCATCTCTCTATACATAACTTAATAGCAAGCTGTCAGCATGGCTTTAGGCCATCACATAGTACCACTACTGCCCTCCTATCCTTCACAGATACCATCAATAGAAACCGCAACAAAAACATACTCTCATCTGCACTCTTCATCGACCTCTCTAAAGCTTTCGACATGGTTAACCATACCCTCCTAATCAGTATTCTTGAATCTCTCCTTTGATTCTCTGGCTATTAAATGGTTTAGATCATACCTCAGCAATAGGCAACAGGCAGTTCTCTGGGAAAATCAAATTTCTTCCTTTTTACCTGTCACTATCGGGGTCCCTCAGGGCTCCATTCTTGGTCCACTTCTTTTCTCTTTATTCATTAATGATCTCCATGTAGCAATTCCTCAAGCCACCTGTATTCAATATGCAGATGACTCCACACTAATATGCTCAGCAACCTCTCCAGCTGAACTATATTCTCTTACTCAAAATGTTTTCAACACTGTAGAAACATGGTTTACCAAACATTGCCTCCTTCTTAATGCCAAAAAAACAAAACTCCTTCTCTTTACACCCACTACTAGGTCCACCCCCTTAGACTTTTCAGTCTCTTCAAACAATGGCACTGTCATTTACCCTGACTTTACCACCAAACTATTAGGAATAACCATTGATAATAACCTCACATTTGATCACCATATAAACAACACCATTAAAATAGTCAACAGAAAAATAGGATCATTATATAGAATAAAACCATTTTTAACCACAACAGCCAGAGCCAAGATCACTCACTCCCATCTTATCTCAACCCTTCTGTATGCCTCACCTATATTTACCAACCTCAAGAAAACTAACCTCAACAAATTAGCAACTTTCTACAATAATATTGCCAGATTCGCCACTGGCAATCCCTTCAGAACTCACCACTGTTCTAATCTTAGGCAACTAGACTGGCTGGAATTCCAAAACCATCTGATAATTCCCCAACTCACAATGGCCCACAAAATATTTTACCAACCCAATAATACCCCTATACTCTCAAAACTCTTAATCCCATATAATAATCTGAACTCCTTACGTTCTTCTAACAAACTCCTTGCTAGCCTAGCAAAGTCTAATAATACAGCTGGTGACTCTCTGTTTACAAATACAGCAGGAAAAAACTGGAACCTGTTACCCAACGAACTAACACTAATTACATCCTTGCCACTCTTTAAACAAAAACTCAAAAAACACCTCCAAATGCACTGGCTATGCCCTTGTAGTAACCCTGACTAACAACCATCTTCACCCCTATTTCTTCCTCTTCTAACCAAAGTTCCAAACATTTAAATACTTAATCTTGTATTTTGACTGACACTATTTAAACTCTAATCAACTTATTGCTTATATCCTTGAACCTGTTGTGAACTATTGTACATAACTCTTACAGTATTATAACTGTTTTAGCTTTCTTAAGCAATATTATGTTCACTGTTACTTTTCTTAATGTGTTCCGATCTCTGAAATGAAAAAACTTCCTGTTCTATTTGGTTATTATAACTGTTTTAGCTTTCTCAAGCAATATTATGTTCACCGTTACTTTTCTTAATGTGTTCTGATCTCTGAAATGTAAAAACTTCCTGTTTTATTTGGTTTATTAATCCTGTATTTACCATGTAACAACATTTTTATACTTTTTATATTTTTGTATATCTGTGTGGAGCTTTTCTCCCCGGGCCTCTACTGAAAATGGATATATATCCAGCTAGACTAGCCCGGTCAACAAATGTAAAATAAAATAAAATAAATATTCTAATATTATTTAAAGCAGAAAACATTTATACAATATGTTAATTATATTAAGAAAACCTCCAATGCTGTCTGATATCACTTAATTTGCGTAGTTATTTGCATTATCATTTAGTAAAAAAGGTGCATTAATAAAGAAAATGTATGTAAAAGCAGTTGAATGGGCATTCTTTGTTTTGCACATAGAAAATTTACTTATCAGTCCAAAACATATTAAACAACTCACATGTTGTCATATGTTCAAATGACCTCACTTTGGGGGACCTACTGTAGTGGGTAGGCAGTGGCTAAGAAAGAGCCTGAGAGACTCTTTTGGCAACTTCTGTGGTACACTCCCACGTGGTCTGCTGTACCTTTGATGACACTGATGCACAGCAACCATCACTTGTCTGTCTGGAATTTCTCTTTTCCTGAAGATCACTGCCACACTATCCAGCTATCCAGGATGGTCCCTTCCAAGGAGCGGTCTTTTTCAGGGAAGCATCCTAAGATCTTATTGTTGAGCTGCATGTACAATTCTTTCCTGTAACCCAAACTTCTCTGGCAGATTGGACCAAGCTACCTGGAGAAAGAGATTATCTAACCCAGGCATTTCTCCAAGAGAAAAGCATTATTTCCCTCAAGGCCACATGCAAATTCATGTAAGATGCAAACATCCTAGCAGACACATTCAGCACAGATGCTGTCTTAGAGCTAAGCCTCAGACGAGTTCAGTCTGTCTTCCAGATATGGAATACTCCATAAGTCAACTTACCTGCAGTGAGGGAGGGTAGATCACTTCCAAACTGTGCTTTCTCTAAAAGGGCAGTAGGCAGGAGACAATGAATGAAGCATCCAAACTTTTGATGGACTGCTTCTGTACAGATTCATTCCATTCCCCTAATTGTTTTAAAATTTCAAACAGAAAGGCTGGTATTAATTCAATAGCATTGGGGTGGCCCATGTATGACTGCTTTGAGGCTTTCTGGTTTTTAGTGTCTCCTGAGATAATCCTAGTTAAGATACTGTTGGGCTCAACATTATGGCAGCAAACTTGTCTGCTTCTTGGTGCATGGTTTCTATAATAAACAATTTCCATCATAATTCCTTGTGGAGATCATTTAGGTGCTTAAAGCTGTCAGGAAACCTTGCACCAGGCTCATGCATGCAGCAGAGGAGAGAGAGCTCCAGGGTTACTTACTTTTCCTTAGCTGGTGAACGTGGAAGCTTCAACTTGAAATGTATCAGTGACTGTTAACCCTATAAGACCTCTATCTAAGTTCAATTACTACATTGTCGGAATTAATAACTGTTAACACTGCTATGTCACATGTTTAATTTAAAGTGGAATGTTGAATATTATTAATGTTGAATGTTGAATGTTATTAATTTATTGTGATGTATGTAACAAAATCTTGATTAACACTGTTCTTTGAATTATTCTGTAAAAATTATTTGTGGGCAGGGTGACACATAAGCTAGGTGTAGTCATATTTTGGGCTATGCTGAATAATGAGAAAAGAGTAAGGTATGGTGGTTGCTATGCAGCATTATGAAACCACTTTTATACAGCCTGGAAAAAGTGACCTCATACAGAGTATTCAGCATTCTAACAAAGGGGGGGGGGGCTTTTAAAATGGGAAAATGGCTTTTTGCAACTTGGTTTTGCTATTTATAGAAATCAAGACTTGGCTTATTTATAGTTACAGTAGACCCTGACTATGTTTAATGCCAATTAAGTAACAAGCCATTGGGTAATTAAGAACAAAATGCTAACAATTATCAGATAATTTATCTTACCCAGGGAAAATGACAAAGTATGCCACAATAGTCAAGTTCTAACAATACAGACAAAAGATAATCGGCTTAATTACTGATGTAATTCTAAGGTGGCTTAATATCTATATCTATATCTAATCTATATATATATATATATATATATATATATATATATATATATATATATATATATATGTATATATATATATATATAGAGAGAGAGAGAGATCAGCGTTGGATGAGATAATTGACAGCCTTGCCTGTTTTCTAGGAATAGCATGCACCTCTATCTTAGTGGCTTTTATAGACTGGCCAGCATTTTATCTTCCCACATAGTGTCTTTTGCTGCAAGGTCAGTCTACTCAAACTACTGAATAATCAAACAAAATCAATAGTCAAACAGAATCAAGACTATACATAAATGGAGCATTACTCAATGGTAGAAGCCTAAATAAGAATTTACACTCCTTGCAGGCCTTCCTGTCTTTTAGAAATGTAGCCATCTGTATAGTACAGTGATATCATTTCTATAGTGCCAGGTTTACCGCCTACTAGTCTTTCAGACTCATTGCTGAATATGCCTGCTTTTTAGAAGGCTCATGTTTGTATTCCTAAGAAGCCACATCACATCATATAAGGCAGGATGACTACTTTGAAGTCTTCCATACTGTACTCTACTGTAAATCACTGCTAACTATTGTACCACGCTCCATGTCACCCACGACCCATGAGGCATATTTAAACAGACTGGAGCCCCTGTCCACTAAATCTTACATTATTCTCCTGTGGGATTTCAACTGTCCTTCCATTAGCTTAGCTGAGAAACATAAGTGACCACAAGTAAATAAGCAAAATGTTTCCTAGATTTCAAAATGATAGTTCCCTAGACCAGCTAGTTCACATTCCAATCAGGGGATTAAAAATATTGCATCTAGTCCTTGCCAATGTAAGTCCACTATGTTCTAAAGTTGTAGTCGCCCCATCAGGGGTCAGATCTGATCACCATTCAGTAATATTCACTATGGGGTTAAAACCTGATTTACCATCAGATCCTTCTGTCCTTAGAGACTATTCTAAGACACATCTATTTAAGGTAGCTGATGACCTGATGATATTTAAGCACCCCTTCCCTTAATGACCACATCTCACATACTGCTACATTTGTAAACAGTTGCTATGTTCACTTAAGAGCATGCACTGAGGCACTTGTCCCCCTCAGACACAGTTGCAATGCCAAGTGTAGGAATAAATCACTATGGTGCAGCCCTAACATAAAGAAATTGTACAATAAAAGGAAGAGGAAACTTAATACATAACCTCTAAAAGTGAACTCACAAAGATTAACAAAGAACTCTAAACCAAAACCAAATCCTCCAAAGGCAAGTATGAAATGAAAATTCCTAATTAAGGACAACCGCAAAGCCTTTTTCAATTATATCAGAAACCTTAAAAGCAATACTAGCAATGCACTCAGCTAATTAATAGTAAATGCACATACTTATCACTAGAAAACATAGCCAACATATTAGCAGATACATTTAGTTCAAACTTTAGGCCTTTATCTCTTTTTAGCTTATTCCCACATATTAGCGTGCCCCCATTGCCCCTCATATCACTTTGGAGAAAGTCCTGAGGGCTCTCCTCAAGGACAAAAATACTAGTTCCATTGGTATAGACAATATGCCATGTTACCTTCTTGTCAGCATCAAGCACAGCCTTACAGACTCACTGCCAAACTTATTCGGTTTACCTTTGAATGATTGAATATCATTTCTGCGATTGGCCATTTCTGTGAACCGTAATGCCGAAATACGGACAATATCAAAGGATCAAATGTCGAAAATGTTTTGCTGGAAAACCATTTCTGACATTTGATCCATGTGTTTGAATGGCAAAAAAAAATTTGCTTATTTGCCATTCAAAACACATGGTGAGTCGGCATTGTGGTTCTATGCAGTCGTACTTCCGACGTTTTGCACATCACACATACGGCATTCTACAAAATAGAGGTTAACCAACTTATTCATTCTCAGCTTGTCCACTGGACTCATGCTGGAACTTTGGGGAACTGCTGCAGCATACTCCTCACCCTCTTAGTGCAAGAAATCTGGACAAAGCCTAAAATAATAGGGGGACAAACACCCAAAAATAGGGACAGATTTTAAATGTTGCTCTTTTAAACTTACAAAAGTTGATAGAATAACAGTATTTGTTTTAGCACACATTTTCTGAAGGATAAGAAGTCCGAAACTCAAATGTATGTCAGTATTTAATGACTTTAATCCTCAGTGATTTGCCAGAAAACTATATACTTTTATGAGGAACTGACCAAAAATATGAGAAAAAAATCTGGACATTCTGCAAAAACCTATACAGTTAAGAAGTATGTACTACAGTTATCCCACTCCACAAATGAGGACCCACCACTGACCCTAGAAGCTGTACATCTGTAATCCTCACCAGCCTTATATGTAAAGCAGTGAACAGCTTCATTTTGAAACTTATTAACAAGGATATCAGCAATTTAAAATCCCATGACCCAGACTAGTTTGGGTTTGTTAAAGGTAGATCCTGCCTCCTAAACTTGGTGGACATCTTTGAATAGGTCACTAATGCATTAGTTGCAAGCAAGTATTTTAAAAATGCTTATCTCAAACAGGCTGAGACCTTTGATACCATCTCACATTCTGGCATAATCAAAAGGACAATCGAACTAAAGGTAAGCTCCTATGATAGCCACTGGATAGCAAGCTGGCTTACTGAAAGAACACACTTTGTTAGTATATTGGGCACATTATTTTCAAATTTGTTGTGCTAGTGGTGCCCCTCAGGGATCTGTCCTTGGGCCACTTCTCTTTTGGTATTTATTTCTCTGATGTCAAGTCTAATGTGAAGGGCATGTTGGTAACCAGCGCTGTGAATGACGGTAAATTCAGAGCTATTGTAAATTCTCTGGCTGATTTCCAGGTTATCCAGAAGGGCCTAGCAAGTACAAACAAGTGGTGCTTAGAATATGACCTTAAGATTAATGCCAAGAAATGTGATATTGTGTCCTTTGGTAAATATAGTCACCTTTGCACTTTCCACATAGATGATACCCCTATGTAAATTGATAGTAGGGACCTAAGTCATTTTCTTGACAAGGAACTATCCTTTGATCATAATGTACCCACTGTTGTTAGGAAAATCTTTATCTAACCAGACTGATTGTAGATCAAGAGAAGTTATCTTCCCTCTCTACTTTTCCCTCATCAGACCCATATTACAGTATAATGCCCCTTTCAGTATGGACTTGTTGAAAGATATGACATAAACAGGAAGAAGTCAAAGTGCTGTAGATGCTCTGAGATGCATTTTAAGGCGTTTATCTAATGATGGCCTGAAAAAATATGGGTAAGAAAAGAAATTCAGTCTTATTTTTTTTTCAGTGAAGAAATAAGTTGTATTTAGAAATTAGTATTCAAACTTGACAAAAAAGTATTTCTCAATAAAATGGAAAGACCATTGTTTGTAGGGGATATATAAACCATTATCTGGGTATAGTATATGCATTCTTCCTCCACCCAAATATATAGTCACCTTCTGTGTACTTCTCTGGACTTAAATTGTGTTGGAAACAAAAGAATGAATGGTCGCAGAAGTTGTTGCTGTCATTCATAAGCAACATGTCTTCTCAGACCTGTTTTCAAAAGAGCCATATGCTGCCAGCTCCTCTAATGTTAGACTGGGACAACAGTGAGTGATTAAATCACCACAGTAATATATTTCAGCTCTTAGCTGACAAACATATATACACAATACTGAAATACTAGAACACAACACCAACAGCCCAACTGTGCAAATATTTTTAATTCTGGTACCTCGGCCTTCGCCTTCTCACGGAATACATATATACACAGCATGGTTCCTTATCCCTGCTCCCAAAATACAGCATTTTCTATACATGTCTGATGGTTGACTATGAGGAAAGTGAAGAAATAATATGTGATGTATTCCTTCTTGTTTTCCCTTAGAGCACGCTGCCACAGACAAGCTGTAGCAAACGTATCTGCACACGTCTAAGGTTGAAAGGGAGGAAGAAATAATGACCACATAGTCTGCAGCTGGCCCCCACCCCTCATCCAGCCACCAAAGCTGTAGTAACCTTCTGTATACAACCTCTGAGTATTGCTAGTTTTTGACAAGGTGAGGCTTGGGGCAGGGATTGAGGAGGAGGGTAACAATATAAACATGACAAAATCCCATTACAGGGCCTGTTTACACTGCAATGTATTTTATGCATTACTATTATTAATATTATTGCAGATTACTGCACACCTCTGGTCAAGGCTAGTTGAATTAAGCAGGGTTTTTTTTTGGGACAGAGATGAGAAGACTTGCTGTGAATATGTGTTTGATAACAAA